>NC_090884.1:42197349-42199849 GCF_036669925.1 Montipora capricornis
TGTCCCCTTGCTTTTCTTCCCAACTTCGACATCACTCGTGTCTCTGAATACAGACAATTAACGTCATAGAGTGTCCCTCAAATGCTGCTCCTCAAGAAAACGCTATCCCGCATTTAACTGTCTTATCCCGTATCCCGCCTACGAAAACAGAGCATATCCCGGTCTTGCCGTCGTATTTACATCCCGCATCCCACCTTTAAAATTTTTCATATCCCACATCCCGCCTCGATATTAAGACCCATCCCGCATCCCGCCAAACCTATGTTGGACCCTCAACCTCGTCCCCAGGGCCTTCTCCTCTGCGATTTTCAAAAGGCGGCTCGTCTGGAGACCCTGGCCACAACGCTGAACTCACGTGATACAAATCTCCAAAAATCTTGGAGATTTTTATCACGTGACATTTTGAGAAAGACCAAAACAAAATGGCGGCGAAGCATCGCGTGGGAAGCAAAACACCGGTCAAACAACGCTTTAAGTTTGTGCACGAGGCAGTGGTGGCTTCGCAGTAAGATGAAATATTTTTACGGACGTTTTAATTCTGGAGCAGGACTTTTGCGCTTTAAAAGTACGTGTACAAAAATCCAAAAAAGTATCTCAATACAACGTTGTGAGCATTTGTAAGTTTATTACACTTTCGTACTCACTTTATTTAACTGTCATTGAAATCAGATTGAACATCAAAGAGAAAAACTCAGCTGCTCTTAAGTACAGAGTGAAAAACTCTTTGTGGCCTCATATTACTAAGCTTATTCAAGCAAGATGATCGAGTCACATACTCCAACTTGCTATGTGAACATGAAGTAATGAACTCTATATAAGCTTATTTTAATTAGTCTGACTGAAATTAAATTATCGATTGATTGAATGATTTCCTTAATTCATAGGCATCGCTTTTTATTAAGTCTAATTAACAGAAGTTATTAAATGGAGTCTTAAGCTAATTATACACATGCAGTATACAGTTTTAAATGACTTAAAAATATACTCTAATGATTTAAAAACAGCACTACACACCCTTGTAATTGACCCTTTTTGGATCTACAGGTATGAAAATTTATATGATTAGGCTTTGGATTCAATTAAAAACTTAGGGGCAAAGAGAATCTAATTTTTGCAGAAACTTACGTTGTATAGGTGATATTCTATAACCTATTTCTGGCTGATACTGTAATCTGAATGTAT
Source organism: Montipora capricornis (assembly GCF_036669925.1). Lineage (NCBI taxonomy): Eukaryota > Metazoa > Cnidaria > Anthozoa > Scleractinia > Acroporidae > Montipora > Montipora capricornis. Next base: position 42,198,532 of record NC_090884.1, read on the forward strand.
ATAGGAAAATGTATAAATAATTAGAAACAATCTGGAAACCCATTTTCAATTCCATGCTGAACCACATTTTCACTCAGTTCCTTAATCAAATGAAATTATTGCCTGATAACCCAAGGCTATATTGTTGTTAATTTTTCAGTTGGGCTAGTGATGTTCTTCATGCCCATAAATTTTAAGTGACCTTTTTGGTGGTGGGGGGGTCAATATTTATGTTTTTTTTAAACTACTGAATTACTTTAAGAAAACAAATAATTATTTCAATTGTTAATTTATTTTTTATTGTTTAACCTGGGAAAAAAGTTTGACTGTTATGTAAGTATATCCTTTTTGCAGCCCACAAACTACAAAACTGATTTCCTTGCACCAAGTTTTTGCATGAATTGTTAGGCTTTGATTTACCATTGTCTAACCTTGAACACCACTTAATTCCAGTAAACTATGTTTGCCATAATGACCTGTTGCATTGTTCTCTTTATCAAATGACATTTACAGAATAATACTGAGAATGAATTTATCCAAAGATGTGTGTTGTTGAATTTAAATGTTCACCAGATTAAGTGTAAAATGGAAGAAAATACTGACAGTGTAACACACTTACACACACTACATTTTGTAACAACCACTTCAAGTTCAATAATTGCCTTATCATTGAACTTGAATTGCTTGCCATAAAAAATAGTGTTTGCAAGGCATTCAGTGGCAGATTCAGACTTTGAACTAAAGGGGGGTGGGGGGTGGTTTTGTGTTTGTCTTGCCTGCCCAGCCGGCTTTCCTTCCATCTGCGTTCTTTTCTATTTTTACGCAAAATAGGGGGTGGGGTAGGCTTCCTGGACCCCTCACTGGTATTGCATGCCATTGATCACTGAACACAGACATATAATTGTTTAATGTTCCTCTAACACACATTTGGAGGTTTAACAGATTGGCCGTGAAAACAATAAAATAAACAACAGAAACAATGGCCTATTCCTGAAAACAATAGAGGTGGATGAGTCCAGGAGCAAATAGAGGTTCTGACGAGCTGGGTGACAACTGAACATTTGTACATTGTGTGGGTGAGGAATTTGTCATTTGCAACTTGTAGTTGCATGTTGCTGGTTGATAATAATCACTGCTGTGACCAAAGAAACAATCTAATTTGGAAACAGTAATGGTAGAAAAACCTTTCTAACTACTACCCCAGACCCCATCCAGTTGTCTGTAAACAGCTTTGAAGAATATAAAAGGTTTCAAATAAGTAGTATAAAGTTCACCAACACAAGTAGACATAAACAGTGCAAATTCTTTCAACATGCCTTTAATATGCCAACATTGATTG
>NC_090884.1:42204849-42214849 GCF_036669925.1 Montipora capricornis
TTTTCTTTCGTTTTATTCCCAAATAAATATTTCTTCAACTTGCATTTGCTAACTTTATTAAAGCCTTTTCTGTCCGACTAGTTGGGTGATACTAAAACAATAATTATTAGACCCTTTGCCCTCAAGGGCCACGGGTCAATAACACATTTGACTTCGCCTCACGGGCTATTGACCAGTAGTCCTTGCGGGATAGGGGTCTAATTGTTAATTAGTGAGCATCACCGATAGAAAACCCGAGTATCTCAAGATGAGCAGAATGTATGTGCAATAACAATAGTTAAGGCACCGTCCTTAAAATAATTTAAAATCAGCACAATATTGATATCAAACTCCCAAATCCACATACTCAGTCTGGTAATTTACAGTTAACATTGTTAATATCATATTCCATCTAATAGTTCAGCAAGGAACAAACAACTGTATCACTGTATTGGTAAGCATCATTGATAGGAAACCAGGAAACCAGGAAACCAGGAGCAAGGATGGCACAGTCGGTTAGTGCACGGCCTTGGTGCAAGAGGTCCTGAGTTCGATTCCCGGATCTCGCATCCTTGTTTCGACTTCTTTCCTTTCCGTGTAGCTAAGTAGCTTTAAATACCCGTAAAACGGAGCACTGATGGAGAGGGGGGAGTAAAATGGGCGCACCATCGACCTCAGGTTTGTCAGTTGAATTACTGTTACGAGTTAACGACGTTAAATATGGTTGCTTTACTTTACTTTACTTTACTTTATCTCAATATGCGCAGAATGTACGCGCAATAACAATAGTAGGCACTGTCCTTAATTACATTTTGATCCCGCAGTGGGCATGCAAGAGGGATGGGTCTATTCCTAATTATGTCAGAGACTGCTTTCCATTGCAAGAATTTGTCTTTAATAAAAACAGTACACAAAGCAGTTTGTGATGGTAAATTAGAAAGATAGTAATTTGCTGAAAGCATGTATATAAGAATAAGGGATCAAGTGACAAAATATTAATTTTGCAAAGTTAACAAAGGAAACGTGACGATGAAATTGATCTAAACAATTAAATTATTTTGCAAGGATGGAATCGCCCTTTATGTTTTGTTTTGGTTACGATGTCATCCACCTGCATGTCATCCTGCTGTCTTTGTTAACTTCACAGATATATTACTTTTATGTTACATTTTTTATTGCATTTCAGCCTTTGTGATATTTTTTATACTGTTAGAAACATGTTTATGTTTTTTGAATTTTATATATTTTTACTCCCACTTACAAATGACTTTAGAGAAGGCGAAACATGACCTCTTGTTATTAGTTTTTGTCATAAAATTTAAGAAGTGATCACATAATTTCTTATACAATGTGGATGAGATGTCAACACTTATAATATTTTTCCAAGGCTACAAATACCGGTAATTGAACCTGCATGCCTTCTTCATGGGATTGGGTGGGCAGAAAAATCCCAAATTGCAATCAAAAATCATGTGATTACTTTCCAGTTATCTAGTCATTAAAATCACCATCAAACAAAAAGTTGTCAAGGAATGAAATATGATCTGGTGACTCAAAATCGATTGTTGTTGAAGCACGGATGGCCCCTGCAATAGCCATTAAATCTCGCTGTTCTCGTGAATGGCCTAAACTGGTACAGGTAGCCACTCCTGTAGACGTTGTGGAAGCACTTTTTTTATTCTTGTGCAAAGCCAGTCTGCTCTTCTGTTGATGGGATCTTAAAACTGCATTAGAACTTCATGCCTTAATCCGAACTCTTCAGAGGGGTCAGTGGAGCACTTACCTGTTTTTCTGCTGCTGAAGTGTGAGCTTGAGGCACATTTTCTTTTCCTGCCATGTCCAATACATCTCTCACATGTAGCCTCGTGTCTTCTGACATGTGTTTTATCGTGTGCCAGATTCTACTTCCTTTCCGCTGGTTCTCTCGTGCCACCCTTCTTCCCTTCTCTAAATTGACCTTGCGTTTTAACTCCAAATCTTTCTTTGTGTCTTCATCATCTGAGTCTGGCACCCGCCCAATTTCTTGTCTGCCCACCATCGGTACCTCTGATCTGATTTTATTTATTTCCTCTTTTGTTAGCTCCTGTTCCAATTTTTTCTGTGCCTCTTCCACTGCTCTGTCACTCTTTTCCTACAGCAAAAGTTAACATGTGATAACAACGTTGTTACCAGTGCAATAATATTATTGTTTGTCGATGCAAACTGGCTATGCGATTGAATATTTAGCCTTTACCCAAGAGATTTCAATTTCATGAGAAGCTGTGTACCGTTGGTATACCACCGTCTATGTTGACACCAATTTGCCTCTCACTGCTGGCTGCTTTGGCGTGATTGTGCTCAAACCCTGAAAGACAAGAGTGACTTCTGCATATTTTGGAATAGACCAGGCACCAGTAATTAAATAATTTATATTGAAATAAGGCAAGTGTTACCATGGTTAATCGGTTCCTTCTGTTGATGAATCTCTGCCATCGCCTCTTCTCCTGGTCTGCTTTAGTTATTTGACTACGGTAATACCGCTTTACCCTTTTGATGATCACTCCTCTTGAAGGTGGTACCACAGCATTGCCATCTTCATCAAATGCCATCATTTCATGAATGTACTGGTATATTTCATTGCGAAGGGAAGGATCAATTTCAGACCAAGGCACTGTTAATGGAGTGGGATGAAACGAATTACTGTAAAATCTTCAGGAAAAGTCAAAATTAAATCAAAATAATAACAAGGGAGTCTATCACTTCCATCTATTGATTGCAGAAACATAAAGTACTTTAATTAGAGAGCTCTTGGTATCAAATCTAGGATATTATTTTTTATCCCTATTCGATTGATTCAAAGTCAATCTTAACAAATTAACCTCTACATTAATGTTCCTATGAAACAGAAAAATAAAATTCAGTTGAAATGTCTTTAAAAGTCCAATAAAAGGTTTTTTAAATCCACAATAATTATTAATTGAGCAAAATTCCCTGTGTACTTTGTTGACACCCAACGCCATTGCAGCACAAGGCAACTCATAATCCATATCCGGGCAGGATGGTCTTACACATTGAATGCTAACTGCAAGCAAAAATGGTTTACCTTTACTGGGATCAATACGGTCTTTAAATTCATATTGAAATGCATCCTTCATTACATCCTATCAAATATTATACAAAAGCAACCTGTTAGATGTCTATAGTCCTTATACAAATTGCCAAGCGCTTCATTTACTGTGTGAACAGACACAAACTTGCACACATTTAAGTGTGGATATCTGTAAAATCGACCGGGAATATCGAGATCTAACAATTGAATAACAGCATGAAAATTACAAACAACGCTAATAACAAATCACAAGATAGCCTAAGTGCATCTTTCCATGAAAATTAAAATTGAGCTCACTCCAATTAATAATTTTATTTCAGACAACGTTAAAATTTCACACCTCCGGTAATATTTATGGACGTCCACGCTTACGTGATATGAACAACAAGCAATTAATGTCACTGTTCCTTGGTATCAACATAGTTAGCTTTTAACGCATAACGTAAGGCGCAATAGAACGAGACAACAGACGTATTGGCCTTTTTTGAGGGGAACACTGCCTTGCGACTGGTTAGCCTATGCGACTTCCGGATTGCGTGATATAGAATGACCTCACTTATCTCCCCAGCACTATGAGCTGATTAGTAAACAGCACGTGCTGGATCGGACAAGAGTATTGGTAGCGAGCAATGTACAAAGGCAAGCGAGCCAACAAGCTTGGGGGAAGTCGCTGTGCAGACTTAACCGCCACAGATGCGTGCAAGGCACTGCATGCCCCCAAGCCAAACGCGCAAAAAACTGAGACTTACACATGCAAAAACTGATCGGTAACAGAGGCCATTTTCGGCGCGACTGAGTGTAATACGCTCTGTGGTGTACGAATATAGAGCTGGTAGCAGTCAGAAGACCAGCGACCGAGTACCTTAATAAGCCAATCTGGCACGCCGGCAGCAGCAGCCGTAGAGGCAGCCCCAATGCGGAAGCTATGCCCCTTAAGGCTATGGTGGGGAAGACCGACCACCAAGGCGCTATCCCGGAGAAGTTGAGCGACAACGGGCCTGGTAAGATAGCGGCCGGTTTGAAAGCGCAAGAGTGGTCCCTGAGGGGGCGTGGTTAGGAGGAAATATCTACGCATGGCCATAACGGCGCAAATGGGGGAGAAAGTACGAGCGAGCGTGAGGCAGTGCCCACGCCGGAACGCATTGGTTTTTGATGACTTTACGCAAACTGTCATGTACTGCGGGCAAGCTAGATTAGGATGGAAACCGATGCAATCGGTGGAAAGATCGGTGCTGGAACGAAACTGACTGATACCAGGGTAAGTAAACTCGCTACAGCGGAGAAACGCAAAAAAACGCTAAAGTAAAGGCAGCCCAGATCATAGAAAAATCCCTAGGACTTAGCCAGGACTGCAATATAGGGCAGATGGCGCAAAGTAGCCGAGGGGTAACGGTTGGCGACGAATTTGCGTGTCGCCCTGAAACCGGAGAATGCCCTTGAGAACCTTGCGCAACAGAAGCTTGCCCTTTATGGGATCGGGGAACCCCGCTGTGATATGGAGGTTACGAACCGCCGCTAAATAAAGTTTAATTGTGCAGTGACGTACCGATCTACGTAGCTAAATAGGAAGCAAAGTAAATGAGTGTACCTTCAGAAGCTGGTAACACTTCCCCTGAAGGGCTTTGGAGACGGTTCATGAGGCAAAATGTTAAGAAACGCTTTTCCCCGGTGCTGTAAGCGCGATTTGTATTCTTCGCAAGGCCCCAGCTAGCGTAGGTTAGGACCTCAGCCTTCAAAGGGTCATTGGCGAAGGGCGATGGTACGAGGCATCTGGTCTGCGACGGGGGCTAGAGCCCGAAAACGCTGCATTTGAAAGTGGGAGAGCGCATCAGCAATGCCATTAGAAACCCGGGAACATGACAGGCCCGTACCAAAAAATTGTGTTTCATCGAAATGAGAACTAAAAACCGTACCAAATCCATGATACGCGGGGACTTGAAATGCCCTGAATTAATTATAGAGACCACGGACTCGTTACACACCAGAACTGAAGGCGTTTTCCCATGAAAAAAGGGTGTCATATTGCACAGGCGACAACAATGGGGAAAAGTTCCCGCCATTCAATACTAATGCCCCTAACCCTATCAAGGTGCAAGTGGGGAGGCCAACGACCTTGGAACCAGTGACCCTGAAGGAAACTGCCAAAACCGACCGAGCTTGCCGCATCGGTATAGAGCTCGAGGTCGGGGGTTGGGGTGCTGGAGGAGTCGAGGAAGAAGGAACGCCCGTTCCAATCGGTAAGAAAAACCTTCCACATATTTATGTCCTTAACCCTTTAAGCCCCGAGGGGTTCCCCATTGACGAGTAAAATCGTCTGGCGTTAGACAGAGTAAAATCTATAAGTGCCATTTGGCACTCTCGGGGCTGAAAGGGTTAAACGGGGACATAGTTTTTTGATGCTGTTAGCTTAATTAACCCTTTAAGCCCCGAGGGGTTCCCCATTGACGAGTAAAATCGTCTGGCGTTAGACAGAGTAAAATCTATAAGTGCCATTTGGCACTCTCGGGGCTGAAAGGGTTAAACGGGGACATAGTTTTTTGATGCTGTTTAGCTTAATTAACCCTTTAAGCCCCGAGGGGTTCCCCATTGACGAGTAAAATCGTCTGGCGTTAGACAGAGTAAAATCTATAAGTGCCATTTGGCACCCTCGGGGCTGAAAGGGTTAAACGGGGACATAGTTTTTTGATGCTGTTAGCTTAATTAACCCTTTAAGCCCCGAGGGGTTCCCCATTGACGAGTAAAATCGTCTGGCGTTAGACAGAGTAAAATCTATAAGTGCTATTTGGCACTCTCGGGGCTGAAAGGGTTAAAGAGCTCCCTATTGAGGCGGATGTGGTGAAAGCGACTGGGGACCCCTCTGGTCAGATTAATTATGCGTTGAAGGAAGGTTCTGCCCGGAAGGACTTGTGAAGGGCCTATCGTTTTGGATGCTACCACAGGGGCATTGAGCGACATGAAAACCCGGAGTAACGTGCTAAAACTCACGAGACACAGCACTTTTGAGGGTTCAGCGATAAAAAAATCGTCTAAGATGTGAATTACGTGATGAAGGCCGTAATTGTGCTTAAGAATCCATTCGATACTATCGGACAGTTGGTTGAAAAGAAAAGGGGAACTACGCAAACCAAAGGGCAGATACATATCCACAAAATAACGGGACTGCCAGTAAATACCCAGCAAGTTCCAATCATTGGGGTGGACCGGTATCAATCGGAAGGCAGACTTGAGGTCGGTCTTAGCAATGAAGGCCCCCTTACCTAGAGACTGGATGATACTAATGGCGTCGTCCACCCGAACGTAGGACAAAGAGAACAGATCCTTGGGTATGTGATCGTTAATGCTATCTCCCTGGGGGTAGGAAAGATGGTAAATAGTCCACCAGTCAGGTGAGTGCTTCTTGGGAACTAACCCTACCGGGTGACATTGTAAGGCAGGGAGAGGCGGTAAAGAGTAGGGCCCGGCTACCCGCCCAAGGTTTACTTCCTTGTTCAAATTGAGGTAACTACCTCTGGATGCTGAACGGCAGAGATCAGGTTAGGGGAAACCCGGGGGAAGCGGGGACCGGAGTAACTTATGCGCTCACCTTCCCTGTGCATACTTAGCAGATTAGATACAAAAGTACGGTTCGGATGATTAGCTAACTCTGTCTCTAACTTATCAATGTCAATGGGTGTAGAAACCCGAGGCTTGTGTGAACTCCTGAGCTGTTCCACTTTATTTTTTGCTGCGTTTGCTAGCGGAGGAGGACCGAGAGGGGCTGGGGCTACCGGAAGGTTGCTGTGGGCAGGACGTGGCAGCATGGTTGCTGGCGAGACAGCGGCGGCAGACGTGCGGGTAGCTACAGTTGCAGCGCCGGCATCCTGAGGGCTTGTTGAAGTCAAAGCATACGGTGGACTGGACTCGGCGAGGTTTTCTGTTGGGATCAGCGGAAGGACAGTCGTCCTGAGTGTGGGAGGGACTCAAGCAAACGGAGCAGTGGGGCTTAGCTAAACCTGAAAATGTTACGGCCCACAGCTCCAGGTGTACGGTGTCCCAGCTGATGGACAGGTTATACGCGGCGCCCCGGCGGAACTGCTGGTTGTACGAATACCACGCCATGCCCTTAAACTTAGTTACGGCCCTACTTATAATTTGCTGGTATTTGATTAGCTCGAGTGCTCTTCGAGGATAGGCAGCGACTAGGACCAGCATGAATGCCGTACAGGCGTCCAACCATTTCTGGAAAGAGTCGATGGTGGGTCTCCGTTTCCTGACCATAGTAACAGGGGAACCCATGGGGCCTAGGGCCGAATTGTCCAACCGTAGCTGAAGTTCGGGGGTCTGGGGCTCATTAAGACATTCGGGTAACAACAACGCAAGGTCTACGTACTCACCACGTAAGATTCTGTCCTCCAAATTACGGTCGACTAGCCGGGAAAGCCCTAGAGGAGAGGCCATTCCGGGTGTGCAAGGGCGTAGGACCGCTTGAGGTGAAGACTCCGGTCGTTCAGGTGTACGGAAGGATTCAAAAGCATTGGAAACCGTCTCCACAATGATCTCCTCGATGGCAGCGAGTTGGGCTAGACTTAGGGGAGTTGACCCGTCGGGATTTTCCACAGGCGTTGCTGGATGGTCGAACAACTCGCCGATAGAAGAGGAAGAGTCTTCGTCAGACTGGGCGCTGTCCTCGATGTCTCTGACGTGGACGGGAGTGGACATGTTAGGCGCCGTTTGAACCAGATTGTTGGAGGTTGCTCTCGGGCGAACGGCATTAGAAGACGAGCGACGGCGTCTAGGGGTTGCTTTCTTGGCCGTAGGGGGTAGCTTTTTTCCACGGGCGTTAGACGGATTGCCGAACAAGGCGGTTGCCAGTCTGGCGGCAAGTTGGGCTTTTGAACCCGTGATGGGTAGGTTTAGAGCCTGCAAACGAAGCTGCAGTACTTCGCTCGATAATTTCGAGAGGTCCTCCTTTTTGGCTGTGGCGTGACTGAGGTTGAGAGCAGGACGAGAACGAACCATGATGAAACATTACCAGAAATTCGAGTCATATTGCGTCACGAATACCGCATGTCAATCAAATGGAACAGAAAAATGGCTGCCCGATGTTGTAAAGAAATGTATGGGATCTAAAATAAAATATCAATTTTTGGCAGTTCAAATAAATTAAATTCGATGTGCCGACCTTTCCCTGATAAATAATATGCAACTACACTACGAAGCGAAGGTTTTTTTACCATTTCGTTCATTGTTTGAGCCGCCAAATAGCGCCAAAATAACAAGGATTTACGCTGGTACTTGCCTTCTAATTTGATCAAAATACCTTCACTTACCTTGACTTCCAAGCTTTGAGCTGTGCGTGTCTTTGATGCTTCCATAGGTGCCGACCCCTCAAACTTTTCTTCAAATTACGATCTTTTTAAATACGTTAAATAAAACGTTCCACGATAAAACAGAATGCCGCCCATCGGCACCGAAAAGGACGCTTTTTCACGAATGGATGTAGCCTTCATCTGGTCGCACGAATGTCCCGCAGGATGTGAAAAACGGGTAGAACAACCATTCTTCGCACAAAAAAGCTGCCATTTTTATGTCTGCTTAGCAGCCTAGCATTTTTACGCTTTCTACCGCTGTTTCAAATATCTGCAGACTTCAAAATCCGAAAAATCGCGCCAAATTACGTATACGATTGTTCTTCGTGTTTTTCACATCCTGAGCCAAGAGGAATACCTCTAAAAATGTCTTTTTTTTTGCTCAATTTCGAAAAGGAAGCCCTAGGTTGTAAGCTAAGGGCCCGTTTACATGGAAAGAGGATGATCCTAGCGCTGGGATCATCCTAGCACTAGGATCATCCGAGCGCGGTATGTTTTCAGCTTTCAGTTTACATGTGAAGGGTTGTATTTGGCCCCAGTGCTAGGATCATCCTACCGCTAGGATCATCCTATCTGAGAGGAGGGATGATCCTAGCGCTAGGAAGATCCTAGCACCATGTAAACTGCCTTCGTTCGGAAGTTCCTGGTACTAGGGACAAAAAAACAAACATGGCGGCGACCGGGTGTTCACGGTATTCAGCTACCAAAGGTCGACAATTTCGTCTGGCGTTGCCACAGGACGATTCTAATGATTCTGATGACCGCCGACAATATTCAGGACCAGTTTTGTTTCACCACCCAAGCGAGAGACACAGTGGAAAGTAACGAGCAATCGATCGACAGCAATGTCGAAAACGCTGCGAATCGAAGGCATGCGAATTTATCCGAATACATCCGAATACATCCGAATTACGTGTTTGTTGTTCTCGCCCGCCATCTTGCTTTCATACTCCACTTCCACCTAGACAGAAATTTCTGCATGTAAACCAAACGAAAAGTTGTTTCGCCTTCTAGGATCTTCCTAGCGCTAGGATCTTCCTACATCCATGTAAACAGCCCCTAAAAGTCACTGAATCCCCTCTGTCTTATATAAACCAGCAGCGCTGTCTAGAATATGAAAGAGCTTTGTCAATATACATGCCATATCCAATTCTGATGAAATGGCACGAGCTTGTTGGAATGAAAGACGAGAGAGGAAATGAGTTTAACTACATTGATCTTCTTAATTTTTGGATTCCTGGTCGATGGTTTGAATTAAGTAAGGAAAACGGATCAAGGATCCAAGGAAGATTGAGACGTGAAGCTGGTACAGTTGGTAAATGTTGTTTTCGCAATTTGACGCCAGTGAGTATGCCCCATTGGCTTCAAGGGTAACCGCAGACACAAATCATCGCGTGAACGAAATGTCGCGAATTTCTGGTAATGAAACTTAAACAACAGCTAGTTGGTTTACTATAGAAGACAAACTGCCAAGTGAACCTTGGAAGTAGCCAGTCGTACAGCTTCTTCTATAAGCAGGTAGGTATTACACGTGCTCTTTAACAGTTATGAATGAGGCCTTAAAAGATTTGGCCAATGCAGGTGT
>NC_090884.1:42222349-42227349 GCF_036669925.1 Montipora capricornis
GTGTGTCGGCTGTTAAAGGCGATTCCCGTATCACGAATTATTTTCTAAGATTTGGCCACGAGAACGCATGAGCTGCCGACTTGAGTTTCGTTCTCCGAGTTAGAATTATTTGTGCACGTCATTTTATCAACTTGAAACTTTCGCAGCTTAGGGCAATATGACAATATACAAATTGAAAAAAGCTTCAAATTTAATGCTTTTTCAGTGGTTTAATTTTCAGACGTTAAAGTTTGCCAAGTCAAAGACACAATGGGGCAGAGTGAGATGATATCATAAGATTTGGAGCCATTTTGTACACAACACCGTATCACACGAAACCTGCTGTGTTGAGCCTTGCCACTTTTAATGACAATTTCTTTACACAAATCTTTTCTTTGGTTGTTGGGCTTACTGCAGCAAGCGGGAATTCCGGTATCACGGCCTATGACAAAAGTCTCGAAAAAGGGAATTAAAATATTTTTTGCCAAGGAAATGTAAATAATCTGGAGCACTCGTAAAGTATATAAAGCCTTGCGTCTTGGCTTAATCTGTTCGCTTCAAGATTCAAAATCAGCCCAATTTCTTCTCCAGAGCAATTCCCGACTCTACTTCTACCATGTGGTTCAAAATTTCAAGGTTGGGAAGCTTTATAGCGAATTGAGATGTTCTTCACCAGTGGGCTGCCATTTTTCGACTCCATCTTGTTAGCTGATTTAACGTTGTCCTCGCTTCAAACGCCAGTTTACCCATATCGTTGAATGTAAACTCACATTTCAATTTAAATCCGACTTACTCTATTATCAAACAGCACTCCATTCTGAGTTGAAGTCTCTTAAATAAGGAAAAACAACGCCAGGAAGGCAAAACTATCCTCTGCTCCTTGCAAGTTCTGCAATTCATCGCCACACTTTTGACTCGCCATCTTCGCTTCATTTGTAATCCGTCGCCGTATTTCCCGTTGTATTGAACCAGTATCAGTCATAAAGATACGGTAATGCCCAAGTCTTTCAAATGACCCATCATCTTTGCATTCATTGTATGCCGTCCTTTTGGAAACATGCGATGAATATTAACGATGCCAGCACTACATCCGCCATTTCTCATATTCCCGCGTTTCGAATGAATTTGACAGAAATTCAAGGGATTTTGGGGGTGATGAGGCGCATGCGCAACATTAGTCTCCTTTGTTGAATTTATTTGGTTTTATAGACAGAGCTGAAAAACGACTGCGCAAGTCACTGATCCGCGGCACGAAACGCAGGCTCAAGGGCGCGCTCATTCAAAAAGACTATTTGTTCGCCGGAAAATGACAGCCGTTGATTAACTCAAAAAAATAAGGTCGCTGTTTGAAAGATAAGGATCTTGTCACAATTTTTGAAGAGTTTTGATGTTTTTCCAAAAATTGAAGTGGTGTACAAATTGTGTAAAAATTGTTTTCGCGCGGTAAATGCACCTTTCGTGTGACTATACGGTGAATGGAGGTAACGAGCGCTGCAATGCTTACTTTTTTGACAGTGTTGGCTTTTGTCGCAAGTTTCTCGAACGGTTTTTGCAAGTTGTTGGTTTTCTGGGAGGACCAGAAATTCCCTTAAACCCTGTTTTGGCGATGTTCGGCCGGTGGAATTGATGAGAGCTTCGAACTTATCGGTGGAGACTAGTTCGCCGAGTGGTTGCGATACAGGACAATGCCTCTTTGTCTGTGTTGGTAAAGAGACATTGAAAAACCTTATGACGTTCCAGATACTCTCTATAATACTCTGAACAACAAAGGAAGACAACTGGTGAATTATAGACCGGGTGGTGAATGGTGACACGCTTACAAAAAGATATTTTGGCAAGCATGCTGAAAGCGATATTAAAATGGAGTATGCAAAGATGCAAGAACTTAGGAAAATTGAGCTCCACGTTTCTCCAAATTTTAATACGAATTTATAATTAGCATGAAAGCAAAATACATCTTTCGCTCTTTACACAGCATCTTTTGTTAAATTTATAGAAGAGCGATGAAAGCCGGCCCAAACAGAAACTGAGATAAATCAGTGAAAAGATTATACACTGTATGATACACAGAGAGCAGGCAAAAAAGTGCTTCATCCTGGAAAGCCCACTTAATGACATTAAACAGCTCAGAGAAAATTAATTTGCCCCTTGATTTGCTTGCCTTTTAAAATAAAAATTCATCAGATCCCAACTTGATCAAGAGACGTCATTAATGTTATTTTTCTTTCAGAAAGTAAATCCTTTTTTTTCCATGTTAAACAATTGACAAGAAACTACAAAAATTTTACAGGGATCAGTTCAGACAACACAGTGCAGATTGCAAAACTGACTTAAACTTGAGACATTTCACACATGCATGCTACATTGTACTTGATGAGTTTGAACAAAATCTTTAGAGCATAGACAACTAGGAAACATCCCTGAAAGGGGCATTCCACAAAATTAATATTTTCAGCTGTATAGCAAGAAGTTCACTCTAGCATTATCTGCCAACTGGCGTAGGTGGTATTATCCTAAAAAGATGATTGTATATTAAGTAGATGGAATCCAGTCATCAGTATAATACACATATGCAAGGGCTATTCCATGTGGGTCCCAATGCTCAAGAAGATGTTTGTTTTTTATTTTAATTTTTTCTTTGACAACTTGTCATTGAATGTGTTTGGAGGTGTTCTGGGTTTCGACGTCACTACATGTATCTGAAGCATTACTGGGTTGGCAACTCATCAGATCAAAAGCATTCGCAAAGTTTGCGTGCAGGTGCTAACAACATGCATTTGTGATGTTTTTGCTTGAATATGTTGTCCCCATTTTGTTTTATAAGTACAACATTTAAAAAAGTGGCATCTTAAAGTTCTGTGCTGGTCCAAAAAAGTTCATAACTGAAAAAAGGTTAAGGACTGGTATTCAGTTCTAAGAAGAAACTGAAAAGTTTGACAATGTGAAGAGTACTAAAGAAACTGCTTAAAACTCAACAGCATTGTCTGGATTTCTCAGTGACTTTATCCAGTCTTTTGTTCCACACTACCAACATGGACAAAGTGAACTCAATAAGATTATTGTGGTTTATTGCTGAGAAAAAAAGGCTGAATTTCTCCTCGCTCCTTTTAGAGCTAATATTTCACAAAACTGCCGCAAATAATACCAGGTGGATCCATCTCCCTAAGGACAAAAAACGAAAATGAATGTTATTGTCCATGAGATACATATTACAATGCTATAATCTACAATATCATAATGATATTATTATTTTCCCAGACACAGGAAACTGCACATATCAGTTTTTATGGGGCTGTGAAAATTAGTACAAAAAGTCATTCTTATTACACAACCAAGACAAAGAAAACATGATGAGCTAACCATACAAACATACTATAACCCACACATAAACCAATGACCCTTAACTGTTTGCCTTAACACATGTTCTTAAATTTGACGTTGGGTTGAACATAGATTTGCAAATAATGGCCAGTCAAGGGGGAAAGAAAAATACCATCTTCCAAGTTTTGACATAGATGTTGACACCAAGTGTGTTGCATTATTACAATAATGATAGATCATTATTATTTGGCGATTGTGGAAGCTAGACTACAATTAAGTCACTTGGGTGCCACTTTGAAGCAGTATTTCCCCGTCAATAATCCTAGGATTAACAGGAAGCAGGGCCTGGACTTTGCACTTTTATTTAACAAATTGTTCTTTTCCTAATATATGGATGTTCCATTAATTAACAGGCCAACAGTCTCCCGAACATGGGTGTATCAGTTGATTGCACAGGGTATTTTGGTGGGCAAGTATTTATGATTCTGTAATCAAGCCTCACTATGGCAATAAATTAAACAATGTTATTGATCACACTACTGTGCAACTAGAACTTCTTCTGAGTGTAATCTCAGAGGCCAGTCTTGCAACCAATTTACCTTTTAATTGAAGAAATGCCCTGAGACAGGGACAAAAGAACTTCAATATTTACTATGTAGTTCTGGCCAGTACTTGTGTTCATTCCAACTTTACAAGTTGGCAAGGTGTTTTCTTTTAGACAGCTGCCTTTATGGGGGCAGTCAGGAGGTTAAGTGGCTATTGCAGAGTGGCAGCACTCTAAATGAACTGCTGCCTTGGTTCAAGGAGAAGGTTGACAACTTTCAAATAATGCTCTTAGAACATGTTACGTTTAATTAACGCATTGTAAATACATGTATGACTGATTGTAAAGGTGATTTCAGAAAACCCTGCCCAAATTATCTTGTTGATGAAAACTGTAGAGATTGCATGGGCAATACCCTAGTGTGCAAACTGAACCAAACGTTGTGAACACTTCATGCTTCAAAAACAAATATGGAACACTCACCGTAGCCTCGGTTAGTTTCTGCAGCGCATATTCCCAAACAAATTTAACTGGGTTTGGATCTCAAGGCCCAAAAATTCCACACAAATATATTACACAGATCTGATGTGTCTCCTTAAATTAAATCACCACGATCTCACTTCCAAAATTCACACCGTCAAGAGTTATAAAGTGACACAGGCAGAAGACGAGATCAAACGATCGAAATGGACACTTCGCGTCTCATGCACGATTTGTGCTCCCTATCTGGCGCATGCGTAGTCGTTTTTCAGCTCTGTCGGTTTTATAATAAAGTTTCTATATAACGCGCGCTCTCATTGGTTTAAACAGCGTGCTTTGTGAGAGTACAAAGCACGGAACAAACGAAAGCTCACGCCATCATCCGCAGAAATGGCAGATGAATTTCCAAATTTTTCCTTGGGTATTATCGAAGAGTTAGATGAGCATTTTCTCTATGACTTGGACAATGAAGATGAAAACGAATTTTTAGCTGCGGTGGACCTTGAGACTGTCAATGCAACCGAGCAAGTCGGTAAAAGTAACCCTTGAAAAAGCCAACAAAAGCAGCGAAGTTAACAAACAGATAAAAAGCTATCAAATGCATCATTAGACGAAATTGTAACAATGGCTGAGAATAAAAACACCAAAGAAAACGTTTTATTTTTGTAAAGCTGTT
>NC_090884.1:42237349-42299849 GCF_036669925.1 Montipora capricornis
CTACTACCATCTATCTTAAATTACCCTCATTCACCTTCATTTACTTTCATCTACCGCCATTCACGTTCATATACCGTCATTCAAGTTCATCTACCTTCATTCACGTTCATTTGCCTTAATATACCGTTATTCAAGTTCATCTACCCTCATTCACGTTTATTTACTTTCATCTATCTTCATTAACCTTCATCTACTTTCATTTACCTTTATTTACCCCCTTCGACGTTCATCTACCTTCAATCGCCAACCTTCATTCACCTTAATATACCTTCATTCACGTTCATCTACCTTCATCTACCTTTACTTGCCTTCATATATCTTCGTTCACGTTCATATACTTTCATTAACATTCATTTATCTTCATCTACCTTCATTCACCTTTATTTACTCCCATCTACCTTCAATCGCAATCATCTACCTTCATTCACCTTAATATACCTTAATTCATATACCTTCACTATGATTCACATTCATACCGTCATTAACATTTATTTACCGTAATATACCTTATTTCACGTTCATTTACCTTCCTATACCTGCATTTACCATCATCTACCTTCATCTACCTTCAATCGCAATCATCTACCTTCATTCACCTTAATTTACCTTAATTCACGTTCATTTCCCCTCATCTACCTTCATTCACGTTCATTTACCTTATAGTATACCTCCATCTACCTTCAATCACGTTCATTTAGTCTACCTTCATTTACGTTCACTTACCTTCAGCTTCCTCCATCTACTTTCATTTATTTTTCCGAGCACCCTTGCAGAGGCGTGTGCGAGCGTAGATCGCCTCAAATAGCCCAAAAACGTCAGGTGTTGTGCTTTCTCTTACTAATTTGAGACAAATTCAGTCCATTATTTTCGAATAAAGTGTAAGAAGTCGTCAAAAATGTATTGATAATGTATTTCTTTGTGTTAACGTCGCAAAAAGGGACTTTGATGGCGTCTTTTCTAAAGGGTAGATCGACAACAACGTCGTTTAAGCACAGAAGTGCACCGTTTCCGGTGAAAGGGCAAAGGATTGACAGGATAGCACAGTTTTGACTACCGCGTGCACTGCGGGCGCGGGTTCCGTATGCAAAAATGTACAATAATAGCTTTAAGGTAATTCCTTAGTATTGCATTGCGCATCCCTACTGCGCACGATTTTCGCGTCATTAGCACGCGCACATGAGCACGTGCGCATACAAAACGTAAGAGATTTCGCTCAAACTAAACCCGATAGCGAAATAAATGCTCCTTTTCTCTCAAACGAACACGGTGACCCCCGATTTTTTTTTTTTTCAGGTATTTGCTAAGAACAGTCTAATAAAGAAAACAGTTCCGCACTGGGTGTATTTTACCCAAGGCGAGGACTTCAAGCTAACCACGGAACTGTCCCAAAAAGTGCACTATTCCCATAACCAGGGAATCAAAGACGGCGTAAATGAAGCAAAACTGCTTAAGTAAATAAAAGAAGCTTTATTTTCAAAACAAAATTTTGTGTCTTTGAAGTAACCAAGACTTAATTCTGTATGAAGGTGATTCGAATTTTTAACGCGAAAACAGTAAAAATAGCCCATTTTAAGAGCCTGCTGACGCGTAAACAAGCACGGTGACCCCATTTTTTATTGCATTTTTTTAACGTTCATATCATGAATGTTAATTATGCCAAGTTTCCAAAAAAGTTTGATAGTAGAACAATTTCAAGGGAATTACCTTAAGGAGGGCCAGGTTTAACACTTTCAACAAAGTGTACTATTTGGAAGGACTGACTCTACCCAACGGTTTCACTTAATTAACGGCAATGTTACGATACCATATGAAACACCAATAAAGGCTTAACAAGATGCACTCATTAATGTGACGTGATAGGTTACCATGGCCACAAAAGAGCCATTTGAAAACACCCTTTATTATAAACACCAATGAAATACCAAGTGAGCTTTCGCGCGAAAAGATGATATCTTCACACGTGGAGATAACATGTTATTTTCATACGTGAAAAAGTCACGGTTTCCATGGTTACAAATGAAAATGGCTCCTTTCGATGCCATTCGTGAAACGATTTAGTATTTCATTCTGGAGGTTGGTGTTTATATACTAAATAATAATCTCGTGAGAAATCTCGTGATGAAATCTCGTGATGACAAATATTTCACTCGTTCGCTGCGCTCACTCGGGCTCACTCGTGAAATATTTTACAACACGCGAAGAGAAATTTCGTTTCTCCGCGCGGCCATGTAATATCCTCTATATATTTTGTCTTTAAGCGTGTATATCTCAAAAACAAAATCGGTGATTCAATTTTTTTTTTTACTAGAGAGTGATTAGCAAACTAAGATAAAACTCTCTGCAAAGTTTCAAAAAATTCTCTGGAGCTAATTCATAGCCACTTTTACAAATAGAAAATTCTAAGGTGGCTCTGAATCCGCTCCGGATAATTTTTTGAAACTTTTCAGAGCGTTTCATCTTAGCTTACTAATTACTTTTCTGCAATAAAGAATGGGGGTTACCGAGTTCGTTGGTGAGATATACACGCTTGCAGACTAAATATAGGGTGCTTTTAGATGGCTCTTTATTGCCATGGTAACCTATCACGTCACATTAATGAGTGCAGCTTGTTAAGCCTTTATTGGTGTTGCTTATGGAGTTAATCCTTCTAATAAGGCATCCCCTCCAAATTGTTGAAACCGGTTTGCGCCACCTTAAATCATTACTCAAGATTAACAGCTGGAAAAAAGGGAATCGTGGTGCCGTAATACCAAAACCTCAAATCACACCATTCAGCAACATACATCATTTTATAAGCGACAACTAATTTATTCCATCCAAACACATGTACAGATATTTTCCAGGATGAGTTACGCATACCGAAGTATAGCGGTAAGTAAAATATGTTGCGACAAATATATGTTAGCGTGAAGTTATTGCATGAATGAAGTTCACATTGCATGTTTCTCACCATCTGTTATGTTATATGTTCGGAAAAAAAAAAAAAATTGCCGGGAAAATCGACGCAGATTCTGCTCTCTGGCTGGGAAAACGATGAGTAACATGAATTCAGGCTGGCCTTAAGTAGTACATTTATAGCGTGCAGGCAATGAAAACGCATTCTTTTTTTCCACGAGAGTTAAATATTAACCGAAAACGTCTTCGCAGCTACTAAGCAAGCGTTTTGGTTACTAACAGATGAATTCTGAAAAATGTGTCGTTGGGTACTCCTGTTTTGTGATGCTGATTGGGCTGGTGACACAAATGACCGAAAGGCCACATTTTTCTGATCAACGGCGCTTCAGTCGGCTGGAGAAGTAAGAAGCAAACTCGTGTAACTTTTGAAGATCAGTTTGTAGCTCCGTCTGCGAGGATTTATCGATCAAACAGCTTCTTGTTGACTGACTGTCAACACTGACACTTTATAAGGATAACCAGTCTGCAATCTCTATGTGTAAGAACCTTTATTATATCTCTCAGATAGTACGTGCGCTGTAATTGGCTAAATTAGCGGGCCGTATTCTACAGTACGGCCCGCTGTAGAGCCCGCTAAATTTAAAATTTCGACAAAACATCATCTAGCGAGTTTTTCATGTCATTTCTGTTGCATAAACTTGTACTAAAAACTGTTTGAATCTTGCAAGCAACTATTTCAAACTTAACAGCCAAGAAGATTTAGTTTTTGGGATTTTGGCACGGCATTCTTTGTGGCAGTTGAACCTTCCGCTTCACTTTGACTAGTTTCCTTGCCCGCGCGCCGGTTAACCTCAGAGATATAATAAATATTCGCGCTTCGCGCTTGGGCCATAAATCAACGGGAAAAAACTCGGTCCGTAACTTACAGTACGGACCTCGAACTCGGTTAGTAAGAGGTTTATAGTTTCATGGAAGGGCGAAGCACGTAGAAATTTAAGTCTCATTTTGTACGAGACCAGGTCAACAAAGGAACAACCTATATAGATTACTGCCCCACAGGTGAAATGCTTGCCGATATAGGTGTCTGACATTTGCAGCCTGCAGACTGCAGACTGCCTACAAATAGCACTGATAAACATTATTTAAGTCTAAGCACCAATGTCAAATAGCGCTGATAAACATTGTTCAAGTCTAAGAACCCGTTTTAAAACGGTTAGCTTTCAATAATTGTGATTCAGGGTTAGTCTGCAAATGTCAAGACACTGTACCGATTTGCTTACAAAAGGTCTCCCAAAGAGCCAATTCACTGAACTGCCCGAACGGACTAACACAAGCCGCCATCTTAAACTTTTCAATTACAATGAGATGGAGTGTTAAAATTGACACTGTTAATTATTATGAAGTCACAGTCTCGTGATTGTCAAGGACCTCGTGTTTCGCTATTCAAAACTTTGTTTGTTCAGCCAAGACGGTAACTATCGACACTTCATTCTTTATATGACCGTAGCACTTAGTGCCTTTGCACAGTAGCGAGTAAGGCAGCAAGGAATGAATTAAGTGCAAGTAGAAAAACAAAAATATTTACAAACAATTGTTTCTTCAAGTTTTATTCTAAAGCAACCCTTCCCAAACATTGCTGAAATTGGCGTTGCACACTTCCTGTCTAGTTAGTTGAAGCTCGTATCCAATTACAGCGCCAGCATCTCCAATACAATTTAGAGCGATTTTTTCCGACTTTGCACCCGCCTTCATCGTTGAAATGGACCTCCAGTCCCACACTGCATGTCTTCATATTGGCCAGATTTCTTGCCTTGATCTCACTGTAGACCTTATTGCTCTGCGTCAATCCATATGGATCTAAAGGGAAAAAAAACTTGTTAAATTTTAATTAATACATTTTAATTTCCGTAATTTCAAGCCGTTTTAAAAGCAAACTACCTTTGTCCAAGAGAGCGAGGGATAGTGCATCCCAAGAATAACATATGGCTTCAAATTCGAACGTCCATACAATAAAACGAACATGCGTTAAATTTAGAAAAGAACAACTATGAATATACACCCAGCAGTGAGAAAAACAAGACCTGTAAAATTGTCGAAGGATCCCCATGTGAGCCAACGGCCATCATTAAAGAAGCTTGTAAAAATTGAACTCGTCTTCAGCTATAGGCAAAAAATACGACCTCGCTGACTATGGTGTATACGACAACGTGTTCGACTATACACCTGTGTCCTTAAATTCCCCAAATAAACCATTGTCTAGTCCTCAGAGCTTTAACAATGTTAGAAAAACAAACGCAAACGATACAACGATACTACCTCCCTAGATCCTCTTTACTGACCATTGAAATAAAATGCTCTTACCTGGCAACAAAGTTTCCAATTCTTGAACAACTTCTTGCGCCCGCGAGCAGTCCACAGTCTTGTAGTAAAGGTGCCTTTTCTTGGACGTAGGGTTGGTGGTGCTGGGCTTGCTTGTCAATGCAGTTGTTCTTTTGTGTAGCCATGGCTTTCCAGGTCTGCCTTCTTTAACACTGCAACATTTCATCGTCCGAGGGATGATACTCTGGATTGAAGACCCTCATTACCAACGATTCGTCTGACCTCTTTTTTGTTTGAAGGGAAGACGTTAACTCAGACATTTTGTTCGTTGAATGAAATTAATTGATCTTTAAAGAAAAACTTTACCTGCTGATGTTGAGAGCACAGCCACCACAAAAAGGGTTACTGAAAACCCCTGTTCCTTTATGTATTCAAACTTCATTCAAAACGTCTTAGTCTTGCAAAGGAAAGCCATCACGCAAGACGTCTAACTAAATAAACTAAAATAAGTTAAGAATAATGATAACCTTAATAGAATTTCCTACAATATATATACAATGAGTAAAAATATATCGTAGCATTAGTTCTTATACAATATTTAAAAAATCATTATAATTACTAAAATGCTCAAATAAGACTTTTTTCAGTTGGTCTGTGGACTTAATATTAACATTTTCGCTTGCCAACGCATTCCAGTCCTTAACAGTTCTACAAAAATAACTATTTTTATAAGTCTCAGAATTTGGCAGTAGTTTAAGGAACTTGTTCTGACTAGAGTTCCTTAAAAGTCTTCTGCGCTTCACAACATAGTCTGTGAAAGCCAGACCGCCATCACCATCGATTCCTTTGAGGAATAAAGTTAACCACGAGATTGTTCTTCGTACCTTCAGTGGTATCCAGCGGTTATCCAATAGGTTGGTGACAGTTCCAGGTTCCCGCGTATAACAGTTTTAAAGTAATCGAAGCGAGTGGCTCTTCTCTGTACCCCCTCTACTTGTCTGAAGTGTTTTTTTAAGTGTGGGTCCCAAACTGAGCTAGCGTATTCCACGTGGGCTCGCACAAGGGCTATGTGAGCTGCCTCTTTCACTCCCTTGCGGCAACTTCTCAGGTTTCGCAGGAGAAATCCGAGTGATCTATTGGCTTTCATGACTTTATTATTTACATGGTGGCTCCAGTCGAGATTTCTGGACAATCCTACACCCAGATAGGGGTGATAGGTTACTGAATTCAACACTTTTCCCATAAGGATGTAGTTAGAGTTAACAGAATTCCGCTTCCTCGATACTCTTAGGACGTAGCACTTCCTGGGGTTAAATTTGGGCCCATTCTTGAAGTGCTGTTAGATCAGACTGCAGTTTGCCGGCATCATTGTAAGACTCAATAGTGCTGTAAATCAAAGTATCATTGGCGAACAAATGCATCCTTGAGGTACAATTTTCTCCTAAGTCATTAATAAATAAGACAAACAATAGGGGACCGAAGACTGTCCTTTGGGGACTCATGATAGAACTGGAACTTCCGGGAAGGTGTACCCCTCAACGACGACTAACAGGCTTCGACACGCAAGCCATTGTGTTAGCCAGGTGTTAAGGGCACCACGTATACCATAGTAACAGTTTCATCAAGAGGTGCTGGTGCAGAACTGAATCGAAAGTTTTTGAAAAATCCATGATTATTAAGTCTGTTTGCTCACCTTTATCAAGGGAGGGAGCTATTTCTTCTACTGTGGAGATTATCTGAGTTTCACATGAAAATTTTTTTCGAAAGCCTTGTTGGTAATTAACTAACACTTGATTTAATTCAAGGTGGGTCATGATTTCGTGGAAGATGATGTGTTCCATGATTTCACAGGGCACAGACGTAAGAGAGACCGGGCGATAATTTGCTTCTTGACTTCTGCTGCCTTTCCTGTGTTTTGGTACAATAGTCGCTTTGAGCGAGGCCTGGGGAACCGAGCCTGTGAGGAGCGAATGCGTAAACAAAAACTGTAGAAAAGGAGCTAATTCAGCAGCAGCTTCCTTTATATGTAGCCGACGGAATTCCATCAGGTCCATTAGCTTTTTTGCCGTCCACCTCCTGAAGAAGTTTTGTTTAGCTTGTGTTTTCAGAAGTTTGTTTAAAGCACCTAAACGTTATTTAAGTGTTGGAGCGGATCTTGTTTGAAGTTCGTCCTTTCTTGTTTGCATTGCCGTATTTTGCCGATTCTTGTTCCAAGCCAAGCTGGCGTGTTTCAATGAAATAAGCTTACATCAAAATGTGAATGATCAACGAGGTGCGTAGCGTCGAGTTGGCTATAACTAGTCTCATATGCAATAAGCGCTAATGGAATAACTGTATCATGCAATTTTCATTAAATTCTGAAGCGTTTTGCTTATAGAACGACAGGATGTTGTCTCAGTTTTTACAAAACGACCGCCGCAATCAGTTTGCATATAAGGCCATTACGGTATGTGAGCTGATAACCGAGACTGAGTGAGCCAATCAGAAAGCTAGAAATGAAATTTCATATCCGAGATTGAAAATTTGGTTAAACCGTCTATTCTTTTCTTTACAACCACCATGTACTTTTACTATTATTGCTAGTCGAGATGATGAGACATTAATTAACGTTGTTTGATAGCCACTTGTCAATATATATTAACTTAAACTTTGGCATCTGGTAATTAAGGTAATACTGGACAATTCTGCTTAAAATAATCTTGTTTCAACTTATAGGAAGGATTTTCATGCTGCAGGAGTAAGAGGATGACTTATGGCGAGCTCAAAACAGACACAGCGGCGACGACGGCCAAGAGAACGTCTTCTCAAAGTCTCCCATGTAGTAATCATTTGTTGTTTGGGTGGTAAATTTTGAAGCAGCTATAAACGCCATGAAAGTTGAGGAGAAGTTTAAAAATTCATCATTTGGTGGCCAAGTCCTCGACATAGCCTCCAATTTCGTGATTTTACGTCGTTTTTAGGACGAGAACCACAAAAGGATTCGGACGAGCAGAGCTTTTTTTTACTGTACATTAACACTATTGTTTTCTGCAGTTCTCCGGTCCACCTCGACATTTTTGTTACTAATAGCTCCATAAGACAAAAACGAGATGCTTAATTTAAGATGTCAGCAAAACGACGTCCTTCACTCAGAAGACCCTCTACATGACTACATTTGGCGCCAAATGAACCGTCCTAAAAGCGTACACTGGATATTGGAAAAAACAAAACAGGCCATGCATGATTGTCGCCAGCTTTGACTAGGAAAAAAGAGAAGAGAGCAAGTGTCTTTAAAGTGCCCCTGTGATAAAAAAAGCCACTTCCTTTTTTCCTTCAGATTTTGAAAGTGTGTTTGCTTAACACCTGACTGGCAAAATTTTGAACTTTGATTTTTATCCAAAGGCCGTTTACTTTGAGTGTAAGTTTTGGATTTCACGGTCCGCCATTACTCACGTTCAAAACTGACCGATTGGACCTCAGACGGTTGGATCCAGGGAAAAGTGACGTCAGAGGCTCACTAGCTTAAAATTTCAGCGTGTGAACGCAGTTTATTATATATGCAAAGCGTGAGTTTAAAAGTCTGAAAGCCCCAAACCCCCTTGCTGCATATTAATTCTGCGGCGTACACACGTATTGCATTCTTAAACTAGTGAGCCTTTGACGTCATTTTCTACTCGATCCAGCTCTCTCAAGAACATAATGTTAGTAATGGCGGACCATTAAATAGGAAAATTACAGTTAAAATGAAGAAGTGTCTTTTTGAAATCAAGGCTTAAAACGTGGGTCACTTAGTGTTTTG
This sequence comes from Montipora capricornis, assembly GCF_036669925.1. NCBI lineage: Eukaryota > Metazoa > Cnidaria > Anthozoa > Scleractinia > Acroporidae > Montipora > Montipora capricornis. Next base: position 42,246,342 of record NC_090884.1, read on the forward strand.
TTAACATAGTTTTGAAATCCAAAGAAAAATGTGAATTGATTTTTTGGTCACAGGGGCACTTTAAATAAATTGTCTATATGATCGAGATAAGACATAAAGCTATTTTCTCTTGATATGACCTTGGCACTCAGGCGGCCTTACACTGTAGGGAATAAGGGAGCAAGAAAGAGTAAATTGCATACAGATAAAAAATATAAACTAATCAGTGTTTATTAAAGTTTTATTTCATATCCAGGCCTTTCCGTACATCGATTCTGAAATTTACGACCCGCACGGGCACTTGGTGTCTAGTTAGTTGAAGCTCGAATCCATCCACAGCCACCGCAAAATATGCATGGACTTCGTTTAGAGCGATTTCTTCCGCCTTTGCATCCGACCCCTTCCTTGAAATGGACCTCCAGTCCCACTTTGCATCGCTTCATATTGGCCAGATTTCTCGCTTTGATCTCGCTGTTAACCTTACTGCTCATTGTCACTCCATATACATCTAAAAGGGAAAAAACGCTCATTACATAATAATTAATGAAATTTAATTAAATTCCATTATTTCAACCCTTTGCAAAATCAACCTTTTTTCCATTCGAGAAGACAAAGGATGTCGTATCCAAAAACCAGTTAAATATCGCTTCAAATTTGAGCGTCCACACAACAAGACTAACATAAGCTCATCCGATAAACGGCTATTTTGAACTCTTACAGGAATTGCTTTAGTCTGTACTAACACCCATCAGATCCACAAACAAATCCTATAACATTGCGAAAGGAACTCAATATCAGCAAACGTCATCGTGATGACTCAAGGGTATCCGACAAAGACGGTTCTAGCACACATCAGCCCACCCCTACAAAGCTCAACAAACCATTCTCTCGTCTTCAGAGGTCTGCATATTCAAGCACAAATGCAAAGTCTATAACAATACCACCTCCCCTGATGAAAATTCTTATTTTTCTTCTTTGTTGATCGCGCAAAGGAACTGCGGTTACCTGGCAACAAAGTTTCCAATTCTTGAACAACTTCTTGCGCCCGCGAGCAGTCCACAGTCTTGTAGTAAAGGTGCCTTTTCTCGTAGGTTGGGTTGGTGGTGCTGGGCTTGCTTGTCAGTGCAGTTGTTACTTCTTTTGTGTAGCCATAGCTTTCCAGGTCTGCCTTCCTTAATATGGCCAACATTTCATCGTCTGAGGGATGATAATCTGGATTGAAGACCCTCATCACCAACGACTCTTCCGATCTCGTTTCTGTTTGGAGAGAAGAAGAAAATCAAGCCAGACATTTTGCTCCGTGAAGGCTGAAATTAATTGATCCGTGAAGAAAGATTTTACCTGCTGATGTTGAGAGCGCAGCCATCACAAAAAAGATAACTGAAATAGTGGAGGAAATCATCGTTGTTGCTGAGCTACCGATTTACTTGGATGTCTGTACCAGTGATACATCAGCTCACTTATGCTTCTCTATTTATGCCAATTTGAGCAACAGAACTAGAGGCCGATTGGCTGAACGTCGTCTAACGCGATTGGTTTGCACTGCATAACAAGAAACTCCGTCCAGAACACGTTAGTAAATATTTGATCAGGTGCGAATTAGCTAACAAGGAAGAGGAAATAAACTTTGCCCATTTATGCGAGGTCTTTTTCAGGTACCATTGGATTGAGTATTCCTACATTCAGTTTCTCAGACTCTCGCTAAGAAAAACAGTGTATTGGCATCAGAGCAGTTCTCCGAACCTTCGTTCTATCGAAAACATAGAGTTTTGCCAAATGATTCCAAACTCAATATTACCTTCCCTTATTACCCTAAATTCCAGAGAAGTTATTTTAATATTTGTATTTCAGAAATCAATAAAAATGGAATATTTTAACTAGTCCCCTGTAACTCTTAGAGTACTTGTTTAAGAAGACATTTGAATTTCGTAAGGGACTCAGCTTGCTTCACATTACACGGAAGTTTCTTCCATAGCATGTCGCCACTATAACTAATTTTGTAATAAATTGTCCGTGGTAAAGGGATACAAAGTCCCTAAGGTTTTATGGCGTTTCTCGTATTCCAAACCTATAACATAAATCTGTAAAATTCTTAAAGGGCTTATGGCAAATGCCGCCTCTTTCATTTCTTTACCCACCGTATGTAGATACTGTATTTTTTCGACGAAGAGTTACATAGGGCACTTTTGATATATTTATTTAGTTAAATTCTCGTATATAGGGGACTTTGCGCAGAAGCTGATTATGATCCGAATTGTTTGGCACCTTTGGCTCAAGAAACACAGGCCACTAAAATACGTCTCAATCTCCAGCACGCATCTCAGACTTTAAAAACCTTAAGACTTGAGAGCTCTGTACCTGGTTAGTGTGCACTTATCTACAAAAATTAGATTATTAAAGCCTTTTTGAAGAGCAAAATTGAAACCATGGTTGGTATTTAATCACGGAGTAGTGTAAATTGGCTTTTGAAAACCTGGGCCCAGATATCGAGCAAGTTCTTTAAAGACAGAGAGACAAACTACAAGGCAATGCAGGCAAAAGTAGTTGGGACGCAACGCAAAGATTGGCCTGAAAACCTCTCAGATTTCATAAACAAACGGCATTACTGTTAAAATTCCCCTAAAAGCTTCAAAAAAGGAGTCCCCCACCCAATCAATATTGAAAAAGACTAGGAAATGTCTGTTTACAACTAGTTACAACTGGCAGCATTGTTCTGGGAGAGAGGCCGGAGGCAAAAATTCAAACTAAGTAAGAAACGTAACCTAAAAGGGTGAGCGTCCCAAGGCTTTTGCCATCTGATTGTAGAATATGAGAAGTTTCAGGCTTTTGTGACCAGGAGTACTGTCGTTTTGCGTTTCAAGTAAATGCAACGCTAAACCTTTCAAATAGAGGGGCGACGAATGGTAAAATCCGAGACTCGCCGAGACGCCGAGACGAATCCGAGACCAAGACCAACACAGGCAAGACTTTACACCGAAATAAATGCTACATAAAGGAGAGTTCGAGACTCTTCGCAGACTGAGGTTGTCGAGATTTCGCCGGAGATCGGATGAAACGTTTGCGAGTGCCAAGATTTTGGAGATACCATTTACCACCCCTAAATAGATAAAGAAATGAGAAAAATCATCACGGGAACTGCCAATGGATGTTTTGTACTTTTCGAAAAGTAGTAAGCGATTTTCACATTTCTGTTCCGGCTGAGTTTAGGGGATGTCTTGAATAATTAAATCTAGTGTTTGGAAAACCAGCCCATAATTATATTTGTTAAAATATCTCAATTAAAGTAACAGATAGCTTTTGTCGGATTGGAACCTATAAAAGCGCGTGCTGAGATTCCTTATTTAAACTATAAACATATACTCAACTGGAATATTTTGCTTCCAGGCAAATTTTCTTTTTCCTCATTGCCATTCGAGAGCAAACATCTCCAAGGCCGGATCGGATAATTTTAACAGGCAAAAAGCAAGAAGATTTGTTCAAACTGTTGTCAGAAGATGTGATCAACTGAAACTGAAATAATTTTTTTGTACTTGAACAAATGTTTGAAACCTTTGGTGCCGTACCATTTGCACTGGCGGATGTCAAAGACACTCCTTAATACTTCCGCTCATGTCTGTCGAAATTAAGAAATTTAAATATTCACATTTCAACAAGTCAAATATTTTGATTTGCGTCCAAGGCAGCCTCTTACTTCCTTCAGTGAAACATTTCCTTCCGCTTTGCTCTTCATTGAGCCATTTTTCGTGTAATAACGAATTACAGTAAAGAGCACAATTAAGTTGCCAGGGGACTGCAGTGTTCAGTGAAGCAGCCGTCGATTCACAAAAAGGCTGAAGAGAGGAACCTGTGTCTAAAAAGCTCAAAACATGAATGCACTTTGTTCTTTCACAGGCGCTGCAGACTCGGAGGGCAAAAAATTATAAGGACTTGTATGGGAATCCCAAAAACAAACACTCAAAAAGATATTTACACGCTAAAGTTCTCAATTAAAAAGCTGTACTTTTTGTCCTGGTGACTTTCTCGCTTCTTGTGTGGTTATTTGCCTGATTGAATGCTATTTAAGCGACTTCTCAACTTCCCGGGTTGTCACTCGTACATAAATAAAGGAAAGGCTGGAAAGTAATTTCTGGCTTACCTCACATCTCCCCGATAAAATCACTCTTCTCCGGCATCAGTCACGCTCAAACTCCGGCGATGGCCACACGGATTAATTTACTTCTCCTTGACCAAGTTTCAAGGTCTAGCGAGTATCCATTGCTGAGAAACAGCCACGAACATTCAAATCGCTGTTTCTCAGCAATGGATGTGACAAAGCTAGTAGATACATTAAAGGGAAAAAAAGTGTGCGGGACAAACTTACTCGATGCAATGAAATGCGTGCAGACGAAGGCATCAGGAAGGCTGCGTTAGCTAGAAATGATATCAAAATGCTAGCAAGAGTGTCACTAGATTTGGTTGCAGCTGAAGCCTGCTATCAGGAGTACCCAATGGATCCGCTCCTCAGGCTAAGAATTTACTGGCTGGTTACTAAATAATAGATGAGAAGCTCTAGCTGGGAATTTTGCCGAAACGTTTTTCTTGCTGTGGTCGACCCTTTGAATACCGATGCTAGCTGGAAAAAAAAAATTCACTTCCCTTCTGGCTTCCTGCGGCTTTTGAAATTGTGCTCTGGCTAATTTTGGCTGGAGCGGTAAAATGACACCTAGTCAGGAAAGTTCAAAGAAAGCGCTGGCTGTGAGTGATAACTAACACACCGCAAGCTAGTGCAAAGTCGAGCGCGTGTATAAAATTGTCACTAAATTGATAGAAAATTGAAAGAAAGAAAAGGCGTGTACAAAATGTTAACTGAATACGTCAGTCATTAAAACGCTGTCAGCAAACAATGCAAATTCTTTTTTAAACATCCCTGTCTTTTGTTACGGTGTTGATGGCGGTTATAGTCGCGGTCGTTGTTTTGTGCCTCTAGTTTGGTTGAGTGTTAAAAAGGGTTCACAGGCCTACCCGACTCCCTTGTACGTGGTCTGGTTTTTGTTGCCTTTGTCATAATTTTACTCTCGATTTTGAGTACATATTTGAATGGACGCCTCTTTTAGGCGGTTCCTGTAGTATTCATTTAGCAATGGTTTTTGCCCTATGAGGCTTTACATTTGAATCTCTATACTGCTGTGTGATACGTTTTCTTGCAATCAGTTTGCATATAAGGCCATTACGGTATGTGAGCTGATAACCGAGACTGAGTGAGCCAATCAGAAAGCTAGAAATGAAATTTCATATCCGAGATTGAAAATTTGGTTAAACCGTCTATTCCTTTCTTTACGACCATCATGTACTTTTACTATTATTGCTAGTCGAGATGATGAGACATTAATTAACGTTGTTTGATAGCCACTTGTCAATATATATTAACTTAAACTTTGGCATCTGGCAATTAAGGTAATACTGGACAATTCTGCTTAAAATAATCCTGTTTCAACTTATAGGAAGGATTTTCATGCTGGAGGAGTAAGAGGATGACTTATGGCGAGCTCAAAACAGACAGCGGCGACGACGGCCAAGAGAACGTCTTATCAAACTCTCCCATGTTGTAATCATTTGTTGTTTGGGTGGTAAATTTTGAAGCAGCTATAAACGCCATGAAAGTTGAGGAGAAGTTTAAAAATTCATCATTTGGTGGCCAAGTTCTCGACATAGCCTCCAATTTCGTGATTTTACGAACCACAAAAGGATTCGGACGAGCATAGCTTTTTTTTACTGTACATTAAAACTATTGTTTTCTGCAGTTCTCCGGTCCACCTCGACATTGTTGTTACTAATTAATAGCTCCATAAGACAAAAAAGAGATGCTTAAAATGTCAGCAAAACGACGTCCTTCACTCAGAAGACCCTCTACATGACTACATTTGGCGCCAAATGAACCGTCCTAAAAGCGTACACTGGATATTGGAAAAAAGAAAAACAGGCCATGTATGATTGTCGCCAGCTTTAACGACGAAAAAGGCAAAGTGAGCAAGTGTCTTTAAATAAATTGTCTATATGATCGAGATAAGACATGACACTATTTTTTCTTGATGTAACCTTGGCACTCAGGCGGCCTTACACTGTAGGGAATAAGGGAGCAAGAAAGAGTAAATTGCATACAGATAAAAAATATAAACAAATCAGTGTTTATTAAAGTTTTATTTCATATCCAGGCCTTTCCGTACATCGATTCTGAAATTTACGACGCGCACGGGCACTTGGTGTCTAGTTAGTTGAAGCTCGAATCCATCCACAGCTACCGCAAAATAAGCATGGACTTCGCTTAGAGCGATTTTTTCCGCCTTTGCATCCGACCCCTTCCTTGAAATGGACCTCCAGTCCCACTTTGCATCGCTTCATATTGGCCAGATTTCTCGCTTTGATCTCGCTGTTAACCTTATTGCTCATTGTCACTCCATATGCATCTAAAAGGGGAAAAAAAACGCTCGTTACATAATAATTAATGTAATTTAATTAATTTCCATCATTTCAAACCTTTTTTTCGTTAGAGATGGCAAAGGATGTCGTATCCAAAAACCAGTTAAATACCGCTTCAAATTTGAGCGTCCACACAACAAGACTAACATCAGCTTATCCGATAAACGGCTATTTTGAACTCTTACAGGAATTGCTTTAGTCTGTACACCCATCGGATCCACAAACAAATCCTATAACGTTGCGAAAGGAGCTCAATATCAGCAAACGTCATCATGACGACTCAAGGGTATCCGACAAAGACGGTTCTAGCACACATCAGCCCACCCCTACAAAGCTCAACAAACCATTCTCTCGTCTTCAGAGGTCTGAACATTCAAGCGCAAATGCAAAGTCTATAACAATACCAACTCCCCTGATGAAAATTCTTATTTTTCTTCTTTGCTGATCGCGCAAAGGAACTGCGGTTACCTGGCAACAAAGTTTCCAATTCTTGAACAACTTCTTGCGCCCGCGAGCAGTCCACAGTCTTGTAGTAAAGGTGCCTTTTCTCGTAGGTTGGGTTGGTGGTGCTGGGCTTGCTTGTCAGTGCAGTTGTTACTTCTTTTGTGTAGCCATGGCTTTCCAGGTCTGCCTTCCTTAATATGGCCAACATTTCATCGTCTGAGGGATGATAATCTGGATTGAAGACCCTCATCACCAACGACTCTTCCGATCTCGTTTCTGTTTGGAGAGAAGAGGAAAATCAAGCCAGACATTTTGCTCCGTGAAGGCTGAAATTAATTGATCCGTGAAGAAAGATTTTACCTGCTGATGTTGAGAGCGCAGCCATCACAAAAAAGATAACTGAAATAGTGGAGGAAATCATCGTTGTTGCTGAGCTACCGATTTACTTGGATGTCTGTACCAGTGATACATCACATCAACTCACTTATGCTTCTCTATTTATGCCAATTTGAGCAACAGAACTAGAGGCCGATTGGCTGAACGTCGTCTAACGCGATTGGTTTGCACTGCATAACAAGAAACTCCGTCCAGAACACGTTAGTAAATATTTGATCAGGTGCGAATTAGCTAACAAGGAAGAGGAAATAAACTTTGCCCATTTATGCGAGGTCTTTTTCAGGTACCATTGGATTGAGTATTCCTACATTCAGTTTCTCAGACTCTCGCTAAGAAAAACAGTGTATTGGCATCAGAGCAGTTCTCAGAACTTTCGTTCTATCGAAAACATAGAGTTTTGCTAAATGATTCCAAACTCAATATTACCTTCCCTTATTACCCTAAATTCCAGAGAAGTTATTTTAATATTTGTATTTCAGAAATCATTAAAAATGGAATATTTTAACTAGTCCCCTGTAACGCTTTCCTTATTTAAGACATTTTCTTCTTGTTTTTCGCTTCATCACTGGCATAAGCAAAAAATGAAATGAGCTCGATTTCAAGATGTAAAAGGTTAAATAGATAGATACATACATACATACATACATACATACATACATACATACATACATACATACATACATACATACATACATACATACATACATACATACATACATACATACATACATACATACATACATACATACATACATACATGATACATACATACATAATCTTTATTTATCCACGTTCAATTATAACATCATGAAAAATATTAAATAAAAGGTGCTTTACGTTATAAACTATCTACATTATTAAAAAAAATTCTAAATAAAAAGCTGCTCTCCACGAAATGCCGTGACCTAGAGTACTTGTTTAAGAAGACATTTGAATTTCGTAAGGGACTCTGCTTGCTTCACATTACACGGAAGTTTGTTCCATAGCATGTCGCCACTATAACTAATTTTGTAATAAATTGTCCGTGGTAAAGGGATACAAAGTCCCTAAGGTTTTATGGCGTTTCTCGTATTCCAAACCTAGAACATAAATCTGTAAAATTCTTAAAGGACTTATGGAAAATGCCGCCTCTTTCATTTCTTTACCCACCGTATGTGGATAGTGTATTTTTTCGACAAAGAGTTACATAGGGCACTTTTGATATATTTATTTAGTTAAATTCTCGTATATAGGGGACTTTGCACAGAAGCTGATAATGATCCGAATTGTTTGGCACCTCCGGCTCAAGAAAAACAGGCCACTAAAATACGTCTTTGGCGCAATCTCCAGCAAGCATCTCACTCTTTGGAAACCTTAAGACTTGAGAGCTCTGTACCTTAGTTAGTGTGTACTTCTCTACAAAAATTAGATTATTAAAGCCTTTTTGACGAGCAAAATTCAAACCATGGTTGGTATTTAATCACGGAGTAGTGTAAAAATTGGTTTTTGAAAACCTGGGCCCAGATATCGAGCAAGTTCTTTAAAGACAGAGAGACAAGCTACAAGGCAATGCAGGCAAAAGTAGTTGGGACGCAACGCAAAGATTGGCCTGAAAACCTCTCAGATTTCATAAACAAACGGCATTACTGTTAAAATTCCCCTTAAAGCTTCAAAAAAGGAGTCCCTCACCCAATCAATATTGAAAAAGACTAGGAAATGTCTGTTTACAACTAGTTACAACTGGCAGCATTGTTCTGGGAGAGAGGCCGGAGGCAATAATTCAAACTAAGTAAGAAAAGTAACCTAAAAGGGTGAGCGTCCCAAGGCTTTTGCCATCTGATTGTAGAATATGAGAAGTTTCAGGCTTTTGTGACCAGGAGTACTGTCGTTTTGCGTTTCAAGTAAAGTAACGCAATGTTAAACTCGAGACCCTTGTTTGCGAATCCGAGACCAAGACCAACACAGGCAAGACTCTTCGCAGAGGTTGTCGAGATTTTGAGATCGGATGAAAAGTTTGCGAGTGCGAAGATTTTGGAGGTACCATTTGCCACCCCTAAATAGATAAAGAAATGAACATATCAGCTGTGAGAAAATGCCAATGGATGTTTTGTACTTCAAGTTCGAAAAGGAGTAAGCGATTTTCACATTTCTCTTCCGGCTGAGTTTATACGGGGATGTCTTGAATAATTAAATCTAGTGTTTGGAAAACCAGCCTATAAGTAAGTAACAGATAGCAACCTATAAAAGCGCGTACTGAGATTTCTTGTTTAAACTACAAACATATACTCAACTGGAATATTTTACTTCCAGGCAAATTTCTTTCTTCCTCATTGCAAATCGAGAGCAAACATCTCCAAGGCCGGAAAGGATGCTTTTAACAAGCAAAAAGCAAGAAGATCTGTTCAAACTGTAGTCAGAAGATGTGATCAACTGAAACTGAAATATTTTTTTTGTACTTGAACAAATGTTTGAAACCTCTCGTGCCGTATCATTTACACTGGCGGATGTCAAAGACACTCCTTAATACTTCCGCTCATGTCATTCGAAATTAAAAAAATGCATCCCTCTCCGGTTAATGAAATCAAAAGCTTGCGTTCGACTCCATTGCGCGATTAAAGCCTTAAAGTGACTGGCTTCCACTGGGTGGGTATGAGTTCTTTGTGAGGATATGTTTATTAATCTTTGCTGTGATGGGAGATTTATGTCAATTTTTCAAAGAACACACCAAGATAAGGAATAAGTTGAATATTACAATTTCTTGAAACTGATCCTAGTGTGACAAACGCGAACGCTATAATATGCGCAGTAGGTAACTGTGGAAGAGAACGTGTCATGTGAGACCATCAATTCCTAAGATTTATCATGTCAATGGCTTGCTAAAACCAACTAAAAACCGTGCGTAGCGTAACATTGGTGAATTTTAGTACCTGGCGGCTTTAGATGAGTGTACTCATACCACTGAAGTTAAAATTTTGAAGCGATTTAAGCAGCGTGATATGTTTGAGTAGTGCTGGATCAACACATGGGCACGATAGTGGAACCTTTCAAAGTTGGTCCGTCCCAAATGATCCTTAGAAGTTTATCTGAACCCTTCACCAACAATTTTTACAGTAATGCCGGAACGACGAGAAAAGATTTGTTTGACCTGATGATCATCCCCTCGATTCCAGAAAGGCAAAAGAAATTTAAATATTCACATTTCAACAAGTCAAATATTTTGATTTGCGTCCAAAGCAGCCTCTTCACATATACTTCCTTCAGTGAAAAATTTCCTTCCGCTTTGCTCTTCATTGAGCCATTTTTCGTATGAATTACAGTAGAGGGCACAATTAAGTTACCAGAGGCCTGCAATGTTCAGTGAAGCGAGCCGTCGATTCACAAAAAGGCTGAAGAGAGGAACCTGGGCCTAAAAAGCTCTATACATGAGTGCACTTTGTTCTTTCACAGGCGCTGCAGACTCGGAGGGTAAAAAATTATAAGGACTTGTATGGGAATCCCAAAAACAAACACTCGAAAAGATATTTACAGGCTAAAGTTCTCAATTAAAAAGCTGTACTTTATTATCCTGGTGACCTTGTCGCTTCTTGTGTGGTTATTTGCCAGTTTGAATGCGATTTAAGCGACTTCTCAACTTCCCGGGTTGTCACTTATAAAAGAAGCAAAGGAAAGGCTGGAAAGTAATTTCTACCTTACCTCACATCTCGCCGATAAAATCACATTTCTCCGGCATCAGTCACGCTCAAACTCCGGCGATGGCCACACGGATAAATTTTGCTTCTCTTTGATCAAGTTTCAAGGTCCAGCGAGTATCCATTGCCGACATTGCTGAGAAACAGCGATGAACATTCAAATCGCTGTTTCTCAGCAATGGATGTGACAAAGTTAGTAGATCGTACATTAAAGGTAAAAGAAATTGCTCGGGAGAAACTTACTTAATGCAACGAACTGCGTGCAGGCGAGAGCACCAGGAAGGTTGCGTTAGCTAGAAATGAGATCAAAATGTTAGCTAGACCTGCTATCAGGACTACCCAATGGACCCGCTCCTCAGGCTAAGAATTTGCTGTCTGGTTACTAAATAATGGATGAAAAACTCTAACTGGGAATTTTGCCGAAACGTTTTTTTTGCTGTGGTCGACCCTATGAATACCGATGCCGTCTGGAAAAAAAAATTCACTTCCCTTCTGGCTTCCTGCGGCTTTTGAATTGTGCAGTGGCTAATTTCGGCTGAAGCAGTAAAATGACACCCAGTCAGGAAAGTTCAAAGATAGCGCTGGCTGTGGGTGATAACTAAGGTGCACCGTAAGCTAGTGCAAAGTCGAGCAGTCATTAAAACGCTGTCAGCAAACAATGCAATTTCTTTTTTAAACATCCGTGTCTTTTGTTATGGTGTCAATGTTGGGATTTAGACAGACAACTCATTTTATTTATTGCGCGCGGATATTCTATTTCATTAGTGGCGGTTATAGTCGCGGTCGTTGTTTTGTTCCTCTAGTTTGGGTGACTGTTAAAAAGGGCCCCTTTTCGGTTGACCATAGGCAGCCCAAGTTCGCGTCACTAGAGAGTGTGTAATAATTAATTACTGGTGGGAAGATGACCTTTGAGTGCAAGCGGTGTTGCGTTACAGACGGCCGATGAGAATTTAAACGCGTTATAAGACTTTGTATGGGAAATAAAATACCGTCGATTATGAAGCCTAAAAAACGCTCAAGTTAACGTTCATTTAATAAAATGAATAAAACTGACTCACCTCTGGTGTATTCTTGTGCCTTTTGGAGCTTATTTTAGCGTTTCGGGAAATTCCGTGTTTTTGATGTTCTAAGACGAAGTCAAGGCTGCACACTAAGATTTCGACCATAGTCAGCTCGGAGGCGGTTTGCGACTCGAAAATCCATCCCAGCCGCGATTTTTTCACGCAAATCTAAAGCCCCATCATTTGCGAACCTCGGTGAATGTTTCGTCGTCAAAAATCCCCACACCCCCCTTGGCTGGAAATGAGCATTTTCTGCTTCCGATTCCACGATAGCTGATGAATTTAACAGCTGCTGATAACCGAACAGGACACGGAGCTTGGGTCCGAGGTCAAATTAACTCCAACCGATGAGGTACAGCCATTTCATGTACAACACTTACCCCATCCCCATAGCGGCTTCTCGAACAGCTCCATGGTTACGCCGAGAGACGCTGTGGGGATGGGGTAAGTGTTGTTCACGAGTGACGCGAACTTGGGCTGCCTATGCTCTAACACTAAACCATTTGTCGTCACTCTAAGCCATTCGGGGTCAATCGAAACCGTTTCACACTACGGTAAGCTGATGAATGTTATGCTAGACCATTGCACTTCTCGATTAACCATTTCCAGATAAAATAAGCCATTTCACACTACTCTGAACCCTTTGTCACTTCACTGAAGCAATGTACGGTAAGCTGGACCGTTTGCCATGGCATTGCATATCATGTCACAATACGCTCATCCATTCAAGACTTGACTTTGTCATTTTGACAAGGAAAATTACACCGGTCGTCTTTGGCACTGACTAGTCCTGTGTTAACTGCGATGATTGCATAAGGTGACTGATTTATTCCATTAAACACTTGACCACTCGTGTTTTCACTGAGTCACGGTTCACCAAGGGTATCTACACGGTTTATCCAATTCTCGGTTTTCACATGACGTCACGACCGCCATGTTGGTGCCCTAAACAAAGAAAAGGCGGCCATGTTGGTGCCCCGACCAAATCCTCCGGGAATTTAACTCTATTATTATGCAAACGCTTCCTTTTGTTTTCGTTGAAAAACATGGCTGTTGATCACGTGAGTGAAAACCAGCAATAATTTGTAATTTGTCATTTTTCTAAATATTTTCGATTAACTCAGACTGATTTTAACAAATATAGGGTGTTTGATAGGAACTGCATGTGGTTAGAACTGAGACAATTTTCAAAAAAATTACCAAAGGGAACGCGAGAAAATTAGCAGTTAATTTCACAGATTTGGTCACGCTGACGTCCCAAAAATCAGAAAAACACGTGCGATTCACGCTTTCCGCGCCACTCTAGTGCCCAGCTTGCGCGCGGCCCTAAAACTCTAGCGAGCCTCCTTAACAGATCACAGGTTACGAAGCCGTCAGTGCCTTTCCTGGAAAAGGAAAACTGACCACTTTAAAGGTGGAAAAGGCCAATCCTGTCTTCAAAGAGTCCTTTGAACAGCTCGGTATGGAATGGTAGTTATCAGACTAGCTTTTACAAGAATCTCGAAGAATTCATATGCGCGATGTACTCCTTTGCCCCTGTAACGAAGAATGTTAATGCATTGCATTACCGCCTCTTTGTTCTAGGAAAGGAGAGTTGGAATCACACCAGCTTCCACCGTGTCAAGACACTACCAAAGCACTGTGATCATGCAAATTATCAATCAGCACTGTGACCAAAGCTCTCAACTAATTCCCTCAACCGTTGGAAATGGATGGTGCATGGAAGACGGGAAACTGGCCATCGATTGAATGAGTGGGGAACCAGCATCCAAGGCTGTGCTTGAGCTCCCGTCATGCGATTGTAAAAGATTGTGTAAGTTGCCAAGCTGCACCTGTCTCGACAACCGATTACCATGCACTGATATGTGCCAGTTAAAGGATTGTACAAAGCAACCTGAGGAACAGCCAGACAAATAACCAGTGGATGACTCTGCTGATGACTGTGAAGATGATTGAGTCATGGCAACTGACTGTGTATTGTTAATAAATCTTATTGCTGCACAGGTATTAAGAACATCAGAAGAAAGCGTGAACATGTTTACGTATTAAAGCAATTATAATGTGCAAAGTTGCTAAGTGGTGCATGCGAAACTGCTCCTTTTAGTTGTTGATGAATGTGACAAGGCTAGAATATCGGTACTAATATGAGTACTAAGAAATCACAGCATTTTAAGTGTGTACCAGTTTAATCGATAGTGAAAGTCAAAATATGCGCTTTTTCCTTGAGACATTGATTGTGTAATCTTATCACGTGATTTTAATGTTAAAGCTGCGCATACAAAATTGCTGTGGTATATCAAATTGAAGTATAAGACCTAAGGTTTAGAAAATGTATCAAAGCACATGTTCATTTAAAATTAAGTAGTAAGAAATTCCAAATTTTCGGGTCTTGGACTAAAACGTATTAAAAATCTTAAACACACTACGGTAAATTTTAAGTATTTTTAATTACCAATAAAATTCCGAGGATTCGAACAACAGACTAAAACTTTGTAACGATTCCAGCCGTCCGAGCTAGAGTTTTTTTAGATTCCGTTTTCAAACGAATGGACGTTCAGGAGGCCTTGTTAGGGGGGTTTTAGTCATCCCTTATCCCTAAAATTACCGAGACTGTTATCCCCAAATCTAATTATCTTTGGAATTTGACAATTGGTGGCTATTTTAAAGTGTAAAGCGACTCATCTTTTAAAAGATAACCTAATACTGCATAATTATACAAGACTCTATAGTTTTATATAAACTTACCTAAAAACATTCTCCGTTCTTTACTGATTACTTCACTCAGAGTCCTGTGAGAGTGCTGGACAATCCTTGTAACATTAACAGCTACTACAAATTTAACATAAAACTTGCTTCGGCGGGATTGGAGGACACACAACTCGCAGAGCACAGAGTTTTACCTCCTCTTTGTCGTCAAAAAGAATAAATTGTAAGCACCAGACAAAACCTTAACCCTTTACGTCAAAAGTGCTTTCATCCTTGCTCTTTGGGAATAAACAAACTAATGCTAAACTTAGGTTCACCATATACGAAGTCGTAATTGAGAATGTTTGGTTTTGAGTCAATGCGGGCTCATGATAAGCAATCACGTGGTCAGAAGGTAAACCGTTGGCGATTTTGGCACAAATCTTGTAAGTTTATAATTTATAACTGGTTTGTCGGGCCATTTCCGTCTACAGAAGCCCCCAGGCTGGCATCATAAAGCTAGAATGTGGGTAAAGGCAAGCCTTTAAAAGAAAACAGGGGTGAGAGATAATTTCATGCAGACTGGGACGCCTAAAATGCTCTGTTGTAAACATGATGGCGGTTCATGAATGAAGTTGTCTCTCTGGCCTTTCTGTAGACGACCTCCAGCACCTACCGATACAATTTGGGCAAGTTTTGAAAGCTAAAAACCTCAATCGATGCGGTATTTCGCCTGTAGGACTGGGTGACCCAACACTTATAAAAAAAATCTATGAAATGAGAATCGGGGATCTTCCCTTGTCATGGAATGTCAGAATTACCCAGAATTCTTTTTGGGCATGAACGAGGCAACTTGAGAAGCACGAGACTGGCCCTCATCAAATGGCTGAAGCGTAGCCGGGGCAAAAAGTAGTGAGAAGAAGATTTCCAGCCAGACATACTAAGGAATAGGCCTGGTGTGTGCTGTTAACGTAGACTTTTGATTTCTGAACAAGTTTCTTTCATAGAAAATTCGCGACAAAGTAGTGCTTTCTTCGCTGTTATTCTTGTAGCAAAACTGGCCTTTTGTCAGTTGTTCTTGTCAAAAGAACGCTATAATGTAAACAAACAAGAGAATACTAAGATTTCCATTTACATATGAAAAAAAGGCAAACTCTATATCATCTCTATGCAATAAGCGCATTCAAAACTTCTTCATATTAAGAGTATAAAACTCTGTTTTTGAAGGATTTTTTCTGCTACTGCACATGAAAAACAACCGAGGTTTCTGTCCGGTCTTCGTCTCATGATTTTCGCGGAAATTACATTCTGTCCCTCAGTAAACCTAGAACAAGCAGTTAATATGGTCTTAATTCTATTTCTTACTTCATCATCAGCTAAGTTATGGAATGCGCTACCTGATTTTATCCGTTCTGACGGAGTTAACTAACAGGTTTTAAAATGAGAATCCAGGACGCATTTTGTATTGCAGCTTTTTTCAAAATTTCTGTTTCTTTAAATATTTCATATTTAGTTATTTATCCGTATGCCTGGGTTGATATTAGTTCTTGTAATTAGACTGAAATTCGAGATGAAAGAAAGTTTACACTTGTGTGTGGGTGTGTGTATGTGTTACCTTTAGCATGGTGCGTTAGCACACTTTGTATTGCGCGACTCTAGTGCTTACCATATGAGAGAGGAAATGAGGTTTGCCTTGACTATATATGCGGTCGAAATATTACCTGAAATTGTAATGACAAGGGAGGTCTGGAGCTGTGAGTAGGCGTGGGACTTGTCTTATATGGTTTAGGGGCCGACATATCCCTCCCTCAATGCCGTACCGGGAGGCAAGGTCGGTAGCAGAAAGCAGCGAAGGGCCAACTGCGTCCAAAAGCGATCGCACGGGCCGAAATCCCGGGATGACTCGTTTGGTACGACGCTCCAGCGCCACGTCTGGAGGTACTGCAATTTTCTCTCTTGTTCAAACATTCCGCCAGCGCATGCGTAAATCTTCAAGCTCTCCGATACCTAGCCTACCAAAAAAATCAAGATGCATGCTGCTTCACTTTTTACAAGGAATTGAGATTTCAGTTGATTCTGCAGGCATAAACGTAACGTAAGAACCGTGCGTGTCTCGTCTTCTCGAGACAGAGGTGAGAGATGGTTTCACGCAGACTGGGACGCCTAAAATGCTCTGTTGTAAACATGGCAGTTCAAGAATGAAGTTGTCTCTCTGGCCTTTCTGTGGACGACCTCCAGCACCTACCGATACAATTTGGGCAAGTTTTGAAAGCTAAAAACGTCAATCGATGCGGTGTTTTGCCTGTAGGACTGGGTGACCCGACACTTAGAAAAAAAAATCTATGAAATGAGAATCGGGGATCTTCCCTTGTCATGGAATGTCAGAATTACCCAGAATTCTTTTTGGGCATGAACGAGGCAACTTGAGAAGCACGAGACTGGCCCTCATCAAATGGCTGAAGCGTAGCCGGGGCAAAAAGTAGTGAGAAGAAGATTTCCAGCCAGACATACTAAGGAATAGGCCTGGTGTGTGCTGTTAACGTAGACTTTTGATTTCTGAACAAGTTTCTTTCATAGAAAATTCGCGACAAAGTAGTGCTTTCTTCGCTGTTATTCTTGTAGCAAAACTGGCCTTTTGTCAGTTGTTCTTGTCAAAAGAACGCTATAATGTAAACAAACAAGAGAATACTAAGATTTCCATTTACAGATGACAAAAGGCAAACTCTATATCATCTCTATGCAATAAGCGCATTCAAAACTTCTTCATATTAAGAGTATAAAACTCTGTTTTTGAAGGATTTTTTCTGCTACTGCACATGAAAAACAACCGAGGTTTCTGTCCGGTCTTCGTCTCATGATTTTCGCGGAAATTACATTCTGTCCCTCAGTAAACCTAGAACAAGCAGTTAATATGGTCTTAATTCTATTTCTTACTTCATCATCAGCTAAGTTATGGAATGCGCTACCTGATTTTATCCGTTCTGACGGAGTTAACTAACAGGTTTTAAAATGAGAATCCAGGACGCATTTTGTATTGCAGCTTTTTTCAAAATTTCTGTTTCTTTAAATATTTCATATTTAGTTATTTATCCGTATGCCTGGGTTGATATTAGTTCTTGTAATTAGAGTGAAATTCGAGATGACAGAAAGTTTACACTTGTGTGTGGGTGTGTGTATGTGTTACCTTTAACAGGGCGCGTGCGCACACTTTGTATTGCGCGACTCTAGTGCTTACCATATGAGAGAGGAAATGAGGTTTGACTTGAATATATAAGCGATCGAAATGTTACCTGAAATTGTAATGACAAGGGAGGTCTGGAGCTGTGAGTAGGCGTGGGATTTGTCTTATATGGTTTAGGGGCCGAAATATCCCTCCCTCAATGCCGTACCGGGAGACAAGGTCGGTAGCAGAAAGCAGCGAAGGGCCAACTGCGTCCAAAAGCGATCGCACGGGCCGAAATCCCGGGATGACTCGTTTGGTACGACGCTCCAGCGCCACGTCTGGAGGTACTGCAATTTTCTCTCTTGTTCAAACATTCCGCCAGCGCATGCGTAAATCTTCAAGCTCTCCGATACCTAGCCTACCAAAAAAATCAAGATGCATGCTGCTTCACTTTTTACAAGGAATTGAGATTTCAGTTGATTCTGCAGGCATAAACGTAACGTAAGAACCGTGCGTGTCTCGTCTTCTCGAGACAGAGGTGAGAGATGGTTTCACGCAGACTGGGACGCCTAAAATGCTCTGTTGTAAACATGGCAGTTCAAGAATGAAGTTGTCTCTCTGGCCTTTCTGTGGACGACCTCCAGCACCTACCGATACAATTTGGGCAAGTTTTGAAAGCTAAAAACGTCAATCGATGCGGTGTTTTGCCTGTAGGACTGGGTGACCCGACACTTAGAAAAAAAAATCTATGAAATGAGAATCGGGGATCTTCCCTTGTCATGGAATGTCAGAATTACCCAGAATTCTTTTTGGGCATGAACGAGGCAACTTGAGAAGCACGAGACTGGCCCTCATCAAATGGCTGAAGCGTAGCCGGGGCAAAAAGTAGTGAGAAGAAGATTTCCAGCCAGACATACTAAGGAATAGGCCTGGTGTGTGCTGTTAACGTAGACTTTTGATTTCTGAACAAGTTTCTTTCATAGAAAATTCGCGACAAAGTAGTGCTTTCTTCGCTGTTATTCTTGTAGCAAAACTGGCCTTTTGTCAGTTGTTCTTGTCAAAAGAACGCTATAATGTAAACAAACAAGAGAATACTAAGATTTCCATTTACATATGAAAAAAAGGCAAACTCTATATCATCTCTATGCAATAAGCGCATTCAAAACTTCTTCATATTATGAGTATAAAACTCTGTTTTTGAAGGATTTTTTCTGCTACTGCACGTGAAAAACAACCGAGTTTTCTGTCCGGTCTTCGTCTCATGATTTTCGCGGAAATTACATTCTGTCCCTCAATAACCTAGAACAACCAGTCAATATGGTCTTAATTCTATTTCTTACATCATCATCAGCTAAGTTATGGAATGCGCTACCTGATTTTATCCGTTCTGACGGAGTTAACTAACAGGTTTTAAAATGAGAATCCAGGACGCATTTTGTATGGCAGCTTTTTTCAAAATGTCTGTTTCTTTAAATATTTCGTATTTAGTTATTTATCCGTATGCCTGGGTTGATATTAGTTCTTGTAATTAGAGTGAAATTCGAGATGACAGAAAGTTTACACTTGTGTGTGGGTGTGTGTATGTGTTACCTTTAGCAGGGCGCGTGCGCACACTTTGTATTGCGCGACTCTAGTGCTTACCATATGAGAGAGGAAATGAGGTTTGACTTGAATATATAAGCGATCGAAATGTTACCTGAAATTGTAATGACAAGGGAGGTCTGGAGCTGTGAGTAGGCGTGGGATTTGTCTTATATGGTTTAGGGGCCGACATATCCCTCCCTCAATGCCGTACCGGGAGGCAAGGTCGGTAGCAGAAAGCAGCGAAGGGCCAACTGCGTCCAAAAGCGATCGCACGGGCCGAAATCCCGGGATGACTCGTTTGGTACGACGCTCCAGCGCCACGTCTGGAGGTACTGCAATTTTCTCTCTTGTTCAAACATTCCGCCAGCGCATGCGTAAATCTTCAAGCTCTCCGATACCTAGCCTACCAAAAAAATCAAGATGCATGCTGCTTCACTTTTTACAAGGAATTGAGATTTCAGTTGATTCTGCAGGCATAAACGTAACGTAAGAACCGTGCGTGTCTCGTCTTCTCGAGACAGAGGTGAGAGATGGTTTCACGCAGACTGGGACGCCTAAAATGCTCTGTTGTAAACATGGCAGTTCAAGAATGAAGTTGTCTCTCTGGCCTTTCTGTGGACGACCTCCAGCACCTACCGATACAATTTGGGCAAGTTTTGAAAGCTAAAAACGTCAATCGATGCGGTGTTTTGCCTGTAGGACTGGGTGACCCGACACTTAGAAAAAAAAATCTATGAAATGAGAATCGGGGATCTTCCCTTGTCATGGAATGTCAGAATTACCCAGAATTCTTTTTGGGCATGAACGAGGCAACTTGAGAAGCACGAGACTGGCCCTCATCAAATGGCTGAAGCGTAGCCGGGGCAAAAAGTAGTGAGAAGAAGATTTCCAGCCAGACATACTAAGGAATAGGCCTGGTGTGTGCTGTTAACGTAGACTTTTGATTTCTGAACAAGTTTCTTTCATAGAAAATTCGCGACAAAGTAGTGCTTTCTTCGCTGTTATTCTTGTAGCAAAACTGGCCTTTTGTCAGTTGTTCTTGTCAAAAGAACGCTATAATGTAAACAAACAAGAGAATACTAAGATTTCCATTTACATATGAAAAAAAGGCAAACTCTATATCATCTCTATGCAATAAGCGCATTCAAAACTTCTTCATATTATGAGTATAAAACTCTGTTTTTGAAGGATTTTTTCTGCTACTGCACGTGAAAAACAACCGAGTTTTCTGTCCGGTCTTCGTCTCATGATTTTCGCGGAAATTACATTCTGTCCCTCAATAACCTAGAACAACCAGTTAATATGGTCTTAATTCTATTTCTTACATCATCATCAGCTAAGTTATGGAATGCGCTACCTGATTTTATCCGTTCTGACGGAGTTAACTAACAGGTTTTAAAATGAGAATCCAGGACGCATTTTGTATGGCAGCTTTTTTCAAAATGTCTGTTTCTTTAAATATTTCGTATTTAGTTATTTATCCGTATGCCTGGGTTGATATTAGTTCTTGTAATTAGAGTGAAATTCGAGATGACAGAAAGTTTACACTTGTGTGTGGGTGTGTGTATGTGTTACCTTTAGCAGGGCGCGTGCGCACACTTTGTATTGCGCGACTCTAGTGCTTACCATATGAGAGAGGAAATGAGGTTTGACTTGAATATATAAGCGATCGAAATGTTACCTGAAATTGTAATGACAAGGGAGGTCTGGAGCTGTGAGTAGGCGTGGGATTTGTCTTATATGGTTTAGGGGCCGACATATCCCTCCCTCAATGCCGTACCGGGAGGCAAGGTCGGTAGCAGAAAGCAGCGAAGGGCCAACTGCGTCCAAAAGCGATCGCACGGGCCGAAATCCCGGGATGACTCGTTTGGTACGACGCTCCAGCGCCACGTCTGGAGGTACTGCAATTTTCTCTCTTGTTCAAACATTCCGCCAGCGCATGCGTAAATCTTCAAGCTCTCCGATACCTAGCCTACCAAAAAAATCAAGATGCATGCTGCTTCACTTTTTACAAGGAATTGAGATTTCAGTTGATTCTGCAGGCATAAACGTAACGTAAGAACCGTGCGTGTCTCGTCTTCTCGAGACAGAGGTGAGAGATGGTTTCACGCAGACTGGGACGCCTAAAATGCTCTGTTGTAAACATGGCAGTTCAAGAATGAAGTTGTCTCTCTGGCCTTTCTGTGGACGACCTCCAGCACCTACCGATACAATTTGGGCAAGTTTTGAAAGCTAAAAACGTCAATCGATGCGGTGTTTTGCCTGTAGGACTGGGTGACCCGACACTTAGAAAAAAAAATCTATGAAATGAGAATCGGGGATCTTCCCTTGTCATGGAATGTCAGAATTACCCAGAATTCTTTTTGGGCATGAACGAGGCAACTTGAGAAGCACGAGACTGGCCCTCATCAAATGGCTGAAGCGTAGCCGGGGCAAAAAGTAGTGAGAAGAAGATTTCCAGCCAGACATACTAAGGAATAGGCCTGGTGTGTGCTGTTAACGTAGACTTTTGATTTCTGAACAAGTTTCTTTCATAGAAAATTCGCGACAAAGTAGTGCTTTCTTCGCTGTTATTCTTGTAGCAAAACTGGCCTTTTGTCAGTTGTTCTTGTCAAAAGAACGCTATAATGTAAACAAACAAGAGAATACTAAGATTTCCATTTACATATGAAAAAAGGCAAACTCTATATCATCTCTATGCAATAAGCGCATTCAAAACTTCTTCATATTATGAGTATAAAACTCTGTTTTTGAAGGATTTTTTCTGCTACTGCACGTGAAAAACAACCGAGTTTTCTGTCCGGTCTTCGTCTCATGATTTTCGCGGAAATTACATTCTGTCCCTCAATAACCTAGAACAACCAGTTAATATGGTCTTAATTCTATTTCTTACATCATCATCAGCTAAGTTATGGAATGCGCTACCTGATTTTATCCGTTCTGACGGAGTTAACTAACAGGTTTTAAAATGAGAATCCAGGACGCATTTTGTATGGCAGCTTTTTTCAAAATGTCTGTTTCTTTAAATATTTCGTATTTAGTTATTTATCCGTATGCCTGGGTTGATATTAGTTCTTGTAATTAGAGTGAAATTCGAGATGACAGAAAGTTTACACTTGTGTGTGGGTGTGTGTATGTGTTACCTTTAGCAGGGCGCGTGCGCACACTTTGTATTGCGCGACTCTAGTGCTTACCATATGAGAGAGGAAATGAGGTTTGACTTGAATATATAAGCGATCGAAATGTTACCTGAAATTGTAATGACAAGGGAGGTCTGGAGCTGTGAGTAGGCGTGGGATTTGTCTTATATGGTTTAGGGGCCGACATATCCCTCCCTCAATGCCGTACCGGGAGGCAAGGTCGGTAGCAGAAAGCAGCGAAGGGCCAACTGCGTCCAAAAGCGATCGCACGGGCCGAAATCCCGGGATGACTCGTTTGGTACGACGCTCCAGCGCCACGTCTGGAGGTACTGCAATTTTCTCTCTTGTTCAAACATTCCGCCAGCGCATGCGTAAATCTTCAAGCTCTCCGATACCTAGCCTACCAAAAAAATCAAGATGCATGCTGCTTCACTTTTTACAAGGAATTGAGAATCAGTTGATTCTACAGGCATAAACGTAACGTAAGAACCGTGCGTGTCTCGTCTTTTCGAGACAGGGGTGAGAGATGGTTTCATGCAGACTGGGACGCCTAAAATGTTCTGTTGTAATCATGGCGGTTCATGAATGAAGTTGTCTCTCTGGCCTTTCTGTAGACGACCTCCAGCACCTACCGATACAATTTGGGCAAGTTTTGAAAGCTAAAAACCTCAATCGATGCGGTATTTCGCCTGTAGGACTGGGTGACCCAACACTTATAAAAAAAATCTATGAAATGAGAATCGGGGATCTTCCCTTGTCATGGAATGTCAGAATTACCCAGAATTCTTTTTGGGCATGAACGAGGCAACTTGAGAAGCACGAGACTGGCCCTCATCAAATGGCTGAAGCGTAGCCGGGGCAAAAAGTAGTGAGAAGAAGATTTCCAGCCAGACATACTAAGGAATAGGCCTGGTGTGTGCTGTTAACGTAGACTTTTGATTTCTGAACAAGTTTCTTTCATAGAAAATTCGCGACAAAGTAGTGCTTTCTTCGCTGTTATTCTTGTAGCAAAACTGGCCTTTTGTCAGTTGTTCTTGTCAAAAGAACGCTATAATGTAAACAAACAAGAGAATACTAAGATTTCCATTTACATATGAAAAAAAGGCAAACTCTATATCATCTCTATGCAATAAGCGCATTCAAAACTTCTTCATATTATGAGTATAAAACTCTGTTTTTGAAGGATTTTTTCTGCTACTGCACGTGAAAAACAACCGAGTTTTCTGTCCGGTCTTCGTCTCATGATTTTCGCGGAAATTACATTCTGTCCCTCAATAACCTAGAACAACCAGTTAATATGGTCTTAATTCTATTTCTTACATCATCATCAGCTAAGTTATGGAATGCGCTACCTGATTTTATCCGTTCTGACGGAGTTAACTAACAGGTTTTAAAATGAGAATCCAGGACGCATTTTGTATGGCAGCTTTTTTCAAAATGTCTGTTTCTTTAAATATTTCGTATTTAGTTATTTATCCGTATGCCTGGGTTGATATTAGTTCTTGTAATTAGAGTGAAATTCGAGATGACAGAAAGTTTACACTTGTGTGTGGGTGTGTGTATGTGTTACCTTTAGCAGGGCGCGTGCGCACACTTTGTATTGCGCGACTCTAGTGCTTACCATATGAGAGAGGAAATGAGGTTTGACTTGAATATATAAGCGATCGAAATGTTACCTGAAATTGTAATGACAAGGGAGGTCTGGAGCTGTGAGTAGGCGTGGGATTTGTCTTATATGGTTTAGGGGCCGACATATCCCTCCCTCAATGCCGTACCGGGAGGCAAGGTCGGTAGCAGAAAGCAGCGAAGGGCCAACTGCGTCCAAAAGCGATCGCACGGGCCGAAATCCCGGGATGACTCGTTTGGTACGACGCTCCAGCGCCACGTCTGGAGGTACTGCAATTTTCTCTCTTGTTCAAACATTCCGCCAGCGCATGCGTAAATCTTCAAGCTCTCCGATACCTAGCCTACCAAAAAAATCAAGATGCATGCTGCTTCACTTTTTACAAGGAATTGAGATTTCAGTTGATTCTGCAGGCATAAACGTAACGTAAGAACCGTGCGTGTCTCGTCTTCTCGAGACAGAGGTGAGAGATGGTTTCACGCAGACTGGGACGCCTAAAATGCTCTGTTGTAAACATGGCAGTTCAAGAATGAAGTTGTCTCTCTGGCCTTTCTGTGGACGACCTCCAGCACCTACCGATACAATTTGGGCAAGTTTTGAAAGCTAAAAACGTCAATCGATGCGGTGTTTTGCCTGTAGGACTGGGTGACCCGACACTTAGAAAAAAAAATCTATGAAATGAGAATCGGGGATCTTCCCTTGTCATGGAATGTCAGAATTACCCAGAATTCTTTTTGGGCATGAACGAGGCAACTTGAGAAGCACGAGACTGGCCCTCATCAAATGGCTGAAGCGTAGCCGGGGCAAAAAGTAGTGAGAAGAAGATTTCCAGCCAGACATACTAAGGAATAGGCCTGGTGTGTGCTGTTAACGTAGACTTTTGATTTCTGAACAAGTTTCTTTCATAGAAAATTCGCGACAAAGTAGTGCTTTCTTCGCTGTTATTCTTGTAGCAAAACTGGCCTTTTGTCAGTTGTTCTTGTCAAAAGAACGCTATAATGTAAACAAACAAGAGAATACTAAGATTTCCATTTACATATGAAAAAAGGCAAACTCTATATCATCTCTATGCAATAAGCGCATTCAAAACTTCTTCATATTATGAGTATAAAACTCTGTTTTTGAAGGATTTTTTCTGCTACTGCACGTGAAAAACAACCGAGTTTTCTGTCCGGTCTTCGTCTCATGATTTTCGCGGAAATTACATTCTGTCCCTCAATAACCTAGAACAACCAGTTAATATGGTCTTAATTCTATTTCTTACATCATCATCAGCTAAGTTATGGAATGCGCTACCTGATTTTATCCGTTCTGACGGAGTTAACTAACAGGTTTTAAAATGAGAATCCAGGACGCATTTTGTATGGCAGCTTTTTTCAAAATGTCTGTTTCTTTAAATATTCGTATTTAGTTATTTATCCGTATGCCTGGGTTGATATTAGTTCTTGTAATTAGAGTGAAATTCGAGATGACAGAAAGTTTACACTTGTGTGTGGGTGTGTGTATGTGTTACCTTTAGCAGGGCGCGTGCGCACACTTTGTATTGCGCGACTCTAGTGCTTACCATATGAGAGAGGAAATGAGGTTTGACTTGAATATATAAGCGATCGAAATGTTACCTGAAATTGTAATGACAAGGGAGGTCTGGAGCTGTGAGTAGGCGTGGGATTTGTCTTATATGGTTTAGGGGCCGACATATCCCTCCCTCAATGCCGTACCGGGAGGCAAGGTCGGTAGCAGAAAGCAGCGAAGGGCCAACTGCGTCCAAAAGCGATCGCACGGGCCGAAATCCCGGGATGACTCGTTTGGTACGACGCTCCAGCGCCACGTCTGGAGGTACTGCAATTTTCTCTCTTGTTCAAACATTCCGCCAGCGCATGCGTAAATCTTCAAGCTCTCCGATACCTAGCCTACCAAAAAATCAAGATGCATGCTGCTTCACTTTTTACAAGGAATTGAGATTTCAGTTGATTCTGCAGGCATAAACGTAACGTAAGAACCGTGCGTGTCTCGTCTTCTCGAGACAGAGGTGAGAGATGGTTTCACGCAGACTGGGACGCCTAAAATGCTCTGTTGTAAACATGGCAGTTCAAGAATGAAGTTGTCTCTCTGGCCTTTCTGTGGACGACCTCCAGCACCTACCGATACAATTTGGGCAAGTTTTGAAAGCTAAAAACGTCAATCGATGCGGTGTTTTGCCTGTAGGACTGGGTGACCCGACACTTAGAAAAAAAAATCTATGAAATGAGAATCGGGGATCTTCCCTTGTCATGGAATGTCAGAATTACCCAGAATTCTTTTTGGGCATGAACGAGGCAACTTGAGAAGCACGAGACTGGCCCTCATCAAATGGCTGAAGCGTAGCCGGGGCAAAAAGTAGTGAGAAGAAGATTTCCAGCCAGACATACTAAGGAATAGGCCTGGTGTGTGCTGTTAACGTAGACTTTTGATTTCTGAACAAGTTTCTTTCATAGAAAATTCGCGACAAAGTAGTGCTTTCTTCGCTGTTATTCTTGTAGCAAAACTGGCCTTTTGTCAGTTGTTCTTGTCAAAAGAACGCTATAATGTAAACAAACAAGAGAATACTAAGATTTCCATTTACATATGAAAAAAGGCAAACTCTATATCATCTCTATGCAATAAGCGCATTCAAAACTTCTTCATATTATGAGTATAAAACTCTGTTTTTGAAGGATTTTTTCTGCTACTGCACGTGAAAAACAACCGAGTTTTCTGTCCGGTCTTCGTCTCATGATTTTCGCGGAAATTACATTCTGTCCCTCAATAACCTAGAACAACCAGTTAATATGGTCTTAATTCTATTTCTTACATCATCATCAGCTAAGTTATGGAATGCGCTACCTGATTTTATCCGTTCTGACGGAGTTAACTAACAGGTTTTAAAATGAGAATCCAGGACGCATTTTGTATTGCAAGCTTTTTTCAAAATGTCTGTTTCTTTAAATATTTGTTATTTAGTTAGTTATCCGTATGCCTGGGTTGATATGTAGTTCTTGTAAATTAGAGTGAAATTCGAGATGACAGAAAGTTTACACTTGTGTGTGGGTGTGTGTATGTGTTACCTTTAGCAGGGCGCGTGCGCACACTTTGTATTGCGCGACTCTAGTGCTTACCATATGAGAGAGGAAATGAGGTTGACTTGAATATATAAGCGATCGAAATGTTACCTGAAATTGTAATGACAAGGGAGGTCTGGAGCTGTGAGTAGGCGTGGGATTTGTCTTATATGGTTTAGGGGCCGTCATATCCCTCCCTCAATGCCGTACCGGAGGCAAGGTCGGTAGCAGAAAGCAGCGAAGGGCAACTGCGTCCAAAAGCGATCGCACGGGCCGAAATCCCGGGATGACTCGTTTGGTACGACGCTCCAGCGCCACGTCTGGAGGTACTGCAATTTTCTCTCTTGTTCAAACATTCCGCCAGCGCATGCGTAAATCTTCAAGCTCTCCGATACCTAGCCTACCAAAAAAATCAAGATGCATGCTGCTTCACTTTTTACAAGGAATTGAGATTTCAGTTGATTCTGCAGGCATAAACGTAACGTAAGAACCGTGCGTGTCTCGTCTTCTCGAGACAGAGGTGAGAGATGGTTTCACGCAGACTGGGACGCCTAAAATGCTCTGTTGTAAACATGGCAGTTCAAGAATGAAGTTGTCTCTCTGGCCTTTCTGTGGACGACCTCCAGCACCTACCGATACAATTTGGGCAAGTTTTGAAAGCTAAAAACGTCAATCGATGCGGTGTTTTGCCTGTAGGACTGGGTGACCCGACACTTAAAAAAAAAAAATCTATGAAATGAGAATCGGGGATCTTCCCTTGTCATGGAATGTCAGAATTACCCAGAATTCTTTTTGGGCATGAACGAGGCAACTTGAGAAGCACGAGACTGGCCCTCATCAAATGGCTGAAGCGTAGCCGGGGCAAAAAGTAGTGAGAAGAAGATTTCCAGCCAGACATACTAAGGAATAGGCCTGGTGTGTGCTGTTAACGTAGACTTTTGATTTCTGAACAAGTTTCTTTCATAGAAAATTCGCGACAAAGTAGTGCTTTCTTCGCTGTTATTCTTGTAGCAAAACTGGCCTTTTGTCAGTTGTTCTTGTCAAAAGAACGCTATAATGTAAACAAACAAGAGAATACTAAGATTTCCATTTACATATGAAAAAAAGGCAAACTCTATATCATCTCTATGCAATAAGCGCATTCAAAACTTCTTCATATTATGAGTATAAAACTCTGTTTTTGAAGGATTTTTTCTGCTACTGCACGTGAAAAACAACCGAGTTTTCTGTCCGGTCTTCGTCTCATGATTTTCGCGGAAATTACATTCTGTCCCTCAATAACCTAGAACAACCAGTTAATATGGTCTTAATTCTATTTCTTACATCATCATCAGCTAAGTTATGGAATGCGCTACCTGATTTTATCCGTTCTGACGGAGTTAACTAACAGGTTTTAAAATGAGAATCCAGGACGCATTTTGTATGGCAGCTTTTTTCAAAATGTCTGTTTCTTTAAATATTTCGTATTTAGTTATTTATCCGTATGCCTGGGTTGATATTAGTTCTTGTAATTAGAGTGAAATTCGAGATGACAGAAAGTTTACACTTGTGTGTGGGTGTGTGTATGTGTTACCTTTAGCAGGGCGCGTGCGCACACTTTGTATTGCGCGACTCTAGTGCTTACCATATGAGAGAGGAAATGAGGTTTGACTTGAATATATAAGCGATCGAAATGTTACCTGAAATTGTAATGACAAGGGAGGTCTGGAGCTGTGAGTAGGCGTGGGATTTGTCTTATATGGTTTAGGGGCCGACATATCCCTCCCTCAATGCCGTACCGGGAGGCAAGGTCGGTAGCAGAAAGCAGCGAAGGGCCAACTGCGTCCAAAAGCGATCGCACGGGCCGAAATCCCGGGATGACTCGTTTGGTACGACGCTCCAGCGCCACGTCTGGAGGTACTGCAATTTTCTCTCTTGTTCAAACATTCCGTCAGCGCATGCGTAAATCTTCAAGCTCTCCGATACCTAGCCTACCAAAAAATCAAGATGCATGCTGCTTCACTTTTTACAAGAATTGAGATTTCAGTTGATTCTGCAGGCATAAACGTAACGTAAGAACCGTGCGTGTCTCGTCTTCTCGAGACAGAGGTGAGAGATGGTTTCACGCAGACTGGGACGCCTAAAATGCTCTGTTGTAAACATGGCAGTTCAAGAATGAAGTTGTCTCTCTGGCCTTTCTGTGGACGACCTCCAGCACCTACCGATACAATTTGGGCAAGTTTTGAAAGCTAAAAACGTCAATCGATGCGGTGTTTTGCCTGTAGGACTGGGTGACCCGACACTTAGAAAAAAAAATCTATGAAATGAGAATCGGGGATCTTCCCTTGTCATGGAATGTCAGAATTACCCAGAATTCTTTTTGGGCATGAACGAGGCAACTTGAGAAGCACGAGACTAGCCCTCATCAAATGGCTAAAGTGCAGCCGGGGAAAAAGTATTAAGAAGAAGATTTCCAGCCAGATGTACTAAGGAATAGGCCTGGTGTGTGCTGTTAACGTAGACTTTTGATTTCTGAACAAGTTTCTTTCATAGAAAATTCGCGACAAAGTAGTGCTTTCTTCGCTGTTATTCTTGTAGCAAAACTGGCCTTTTGTCAGTTGTTCTTGTCAAAAGAACGCTATAATGTAAACAAACAAGAGAATACTAAGATTTCCATTTACATATGAAAAAAAGGCAAACTCTATATCATCTCTATGCAATAAGCGCATTCAAAACTTCTTCATATTATGAGTATAAAACTCTGTTTTTGAAGGATTTTTTCTGCTACTGCACGTGAAAACAACCGAGTTTTCTGTCCGGTCTTCGTCTCATGATTTTCGCGGAAATTACATTCTGTCCCTCAATAACCTAGAACAACCAGTTAATATGGTCTTAATTCTATTTCTTACATCATCATCAGCTAAGTTATGGAATGCGCTACCTGATTTTATCCGTTCTGACGGAGTTAACTAACAGGTTTTAAAATGAGAATCCAGGACGCATTTTGTATGGCAGCTTTTTTCAAAATGTCTGTTTCTTTAAATATTTCGTATTTAGTTATTTATCCGTATGCCTGGGTTGATATTAGTTCTTGTAATTAGAGTGAAATTCGAGATGACAGAAAGTTTACACTTGTGTGTGGGTGTGTGTATGTGTTACCTTTAGCAGGGCGCGTGCGCACACTTTGTATTGCGCGACTCTAGTGCTTACCATATGAGAGAGGAAATGAGGTTTGACTTGAATATATAAGCGATCGAAATGTTACCTGAAATTGTAATGACAAGGGAGGTCTGGAGCTGTGAGTAGGCGTGGGATTTGTCTTATTTTGTTTAGGGGCCGTCATATCCCTCCCTCAATGCCGTACCGGGAGGCAAGGTCGGTAGCAGAAAGCAGCGAAGGGCCAACTGCGTCCAAAAGCGATCGCACGGGCCGAAATCCCGGGATGACTCGTTTGGTACGACGCTCCAGCGCCACGTCTGGAGGTACTGCAATTTTCTCTCTTGTTCAAACATTCCGCCAGCGCATGCGTAAATCTTCAAGCTCTCCGATACCTAGCCTACCAAAAAAATCAAGATGCATGCTGCTTCACTTTTTACAAGGAATTGAGATTTCAGTTGATTCTGCAGGCATAAACGTAACGTAAGAACCGTGCGTGTCTCGTCTTCTCGAGACAGAGGTGAGAGATGGTTTCACGCAGACTGGGACGCCTAAAATGCTCTGTTGTAAACATGGCAGTTCAAGAATGAAGTTGTCTCTCTGGCCTTTCTGTGGACGACCTCCAGCACCTACCGATACAATTTGGGCAAGTTTTGAAAGCTAAAAACGTCAATCGATGCGGTGTTTTGCCTGTAGGACTGGGTGACCCGACACTTAGAAAAAAAAATCTATGAAATGAGAATCGGGGATCTTCCCTTGTCATGGAATGTCAGAATTACCCAGAATTCTTTTTGGGCATGAACGAGGCAACTTGAGAAGCACGAGACTGGCCCTCATCAAATGGCTGAAGCGTAGCCGGGGCAAAAAGTAGTGAGAAGAAGATTTCCAGCCAGACATACTAAGGAATAGGCCTGGTGTGTGCTGTTAACGTAGACTTTTGATTTCTGAACAAGTTTCTTTCATAGAAAATTCGCGACAAAGTAGTGCTTTCTTCGCTGTTATTCTTGTAGCAAAACTGGCCTTTTGTCAGTTGTTCTTGTCAAAAGAACGCTATAATGTAAACAAACAAGAGAATACTAAGATTTCCATTTACATATGAAAAAAAGGCAAACTCTATATCATC
This sequence comes from Montipora capricornis, assembly GCF_036669925.1. Classification (NCBI taxonomy): domain Eukaryota; kingdom Metazoa; phylum Cnidaria; class Anthozoa; order Scleractinia; family Acroporidae; genus Montipora; species Montipora capricornis. The sequence continues at coordinate 42,277,877 of NC_090884.1, forward strand.
TCTATGCAATAAGCGCATTCAAAACTTCTTCATATTATGAGTATAAAACTCTGTTTTTGAAGGATTTTTTCTGCTACTGCACGTGAAAAACAACCGAGTTTTCTGTCCGGTCTTCGTCTCATGATTTTCGCGGAAATTACATTCTGTCCCTCAATAACCTAGAACAACCAGTTAATATGGTCTTAATTCTATTTCTTACATCATCATCAGCTAAGTTATGGAATGCGCTACCTGATTTTATCCGTTCTGACGGAGTTAACTAACAGGTTTTAAAATGAGAATCCAGGACGCATTTTGTATGGCAGCTTTTTTCAAAATGTCTGTTTCTTTAAATATTTCGTATTTAGTTATTTATCCGTATGCCTGGGTTGATATTAGTTCTTGTAATTAGAGTGAAATTCGAGATGACAGAAAGTTTACACTTGTGTGTGGGTGTGTGTATGTGTTACCTTTAGCAGGGCGCGTGCGCACACTTTGTATTGCGCGACTCTAGTGCTTACCATATGAGAGAGGAAATGAGGTTTGACTTGAATATATAAGCGATCGAAATGTTACCTGAAATTGTAATGACAAGGGAGGTCTGGAGCTGTTAGTAGGCGTGGGATTTGTCTTATATGGTTTAGGGGCCGACATATCCCTCCCTCAATGCCGTACCGGGAGGCAAGGTCGGTAGCAGAAAGCAGCGAAGGGCCAACTGCGTCCAAAAGCGATCGCACGGGCCGAAATCCCGGGATGACTCGTTTGGTACGACGCTCCAGCGCCACGTCTGGAGGTACTGCAATTTTCTCTCTTGTTCAAACATTCCGCCAGCGCATGCGTAAATCTTCAAGCTCTCCGATACCTAGCCTACCAAAAAAATCAAGATGCATGCTGCTTCACTTTTTACAAGGAATTGAGATTTCAGTTGATTCTGCAGGCATAAACGTAACGTAAGAACCGTGCGTGTCTCGTCTTCTCGAGACAGAGGTGAGAGATGGTTTCACGCAGACTGGGACGCCTAAAATGCTCTGTTGTAAACATGGCAGTTCAAGAATGAAGTTGTCTCTCTGGCCTTTCTGTGGACGACCTCCAGCACCTACCGATACAATTTGGGCAAGTTTTGAAAGCTAAAAACGTCAATCGATGCGGTGTTTTGCCTGTAGGACTGGGTGACCCGACACTTAGAAAAAAAAATCTATGAAATGAGAATCGGGGATCTTCCCTTGTCATGGAATGTCAGAATTACCCAGAATTCTTTTTGGGCATGAACGAGGCAACTTGAGAAGCACGAGACTGGCCCTCATCAAATGGCTGAAGCGTAGCCGGGGCAAAAAGTAGTGAGAAGAAGATTTCCAGCCAGACATACTAAGGAATAGGCCTGGTGTGTGCTGTTAACGTAGACTTTTGATTTCTGAACAAGTTTCTTTCATAGAAAATTCGCGACAAAGTAGTGCTTTCTTCGCTGTTATTCTTGTAGCAAAACTGGCCTTTTGTCAGTTGTTCTTGTCAAAAGAACGCTATAATGTAAACAAACAAGAGAATACTAAGATTTCCATTTACATATGAAAAAAAGGCAAACTCTATATCATCTCTATGCAATAAGCGCATTCAAAACTTCTTCATATTATGAGTATAAAACTCTGTTTTTGAAGGATTTTTTCTGCTACTGCACGTGAAAAACAACCGAGTTTTCTGTCCGGTCTTCGTCTCATGATTTTCGCGGAAATTACATTCTGTCCCTCAATAACCTAGAACAACCAGTCAATATGGTCTTAATTCTATTTCTTACATCATCATCAGCTAAGTTATGGAATGCGCTACCTGATTTTATCCGTTCTGACGGAGTTAACTAACAGGTTTTAAAATGAGAATCCAGGACGCATTTTGTATGGCAGCTTTTTTCAAAATGTCTGTTTCTTTAAATATTTCGTATTTAGTTATTTATCCGTATGCCTGGGTTGATATTAGTTCTTGTAATTAGAGTGAAATTCGAGATGACAGAAAGTTTACACTTGTGTGTGGGTGTGTGTATGTGTTACCTTTAGCAGGGCGCGTGCGCACACTTTGTATTGCGCGACTCTAGTGCTTACCATATGAGAGAGGAAATGAGGTTTGACTTGAATATATAAGCGATCGAAATGTTACCTGAAATTGTAATGACAAGGGAGGTCTGGAGCTGTGAGTAGGCGTGGGATTTGTCTTATATGGTTTAGGGCCGACATATCCCTCCCTCAATGCCGTACCGGGAGGCAAGGTCGGTAGCAGAAAGCAGCGAAGGGCCAACTGCGTCCAAAAGCGATCGCACGGGCCGAAATCCCGGGATGACTCGTTTGGTACGACGCTCCAGCGCCACGTCTGGAGGTACTGCAATTTTCTCTCTTGTTCAAACATTCCGCCAGCGCATGCGTAAATCTTCAAGCTCTCCGATACCTAGCCTACCAAAAAAATCAAGATGCATGCTGCTTCACTTTTTACAAGGAATTGAGATTTCAGTTGATTCTGCAGGCATAAACGTAACGTAAGAACCGTGCGTGTCTCGTCTTCTCGAGACAGAGGTGAGAGATGGTTTCACGCAGACTGGGACGCCTAAAATGCTCTGTTGTAAACATGGCGGTTCAAGAACGAAGTTGTCTCTCTGGCCTTTCTGTGGACGACCTCCAGCACCTACCGATACAATTTGGGCAAGTTTTGAAAGCTAAAAACGTCAATCGATGCGGTGTTTTGCCTGTAGGACTGGGTGACCCGACACTTAGAAAAAAAAAATCTATGAAATGAGAATCGGGGATCTTTCCTTGTCATGGAATGTCAGAATTACCCAGAATTCTTTTTGGGCATGAACGAGGCAACTTGAGAAGCACGAGACTGGCCCTCATCAAATGGCTGAAGCGTAGCCGGGGCAAAAAGTAGTGAGAAGAAGATTTCCAGCCAGATATACTAAGGAATAGGCCTGGTGTGTGCTGTTAACGTAGACTTTTGATTTCTGAACAAGTTTCTTTCATAGAAAATTCGCGACAAAGTAGTGCTTTCTTCGCTGTTATTCTTGTAGCAAAACTGGCCTTTTGTCAGTTGTTCTTGTCAAAAGAACGCTATAATGTAAACAAACAAGAGAATACTAAGATTTCCATTTACATATGAAAAAAGGCAAACTCTATATCATCTCTATGCAATAAGCGCATTCAAAACTTCTTCATATTATGAGTATAAAACTCTGTTTTTGAAGGATTTTTTCTGCTACTGCACGTGAAAAACAACCGAGTTTTCTGTCCGGTCTTCGTCTCACGATTTTCGCGGAAATTACATTCTGTCCCTCAATAACCTAGAACAACCAGTTAATATGGTCTTAATTCTATTTCTTACATCATCATCAGCTAAGTTATGGAATGCGCTACCTGATTTTATCCGTTCTGACGGAGTTAACTAACAGGTTTTAAAATGAGAATCCAGGACGCATTTTGTATGGCAGCTTTTTTCAAAATGTCTGTTTCTTTAAATATTTCGTATTTAGTTATTTATCCGTATGCCTGGGTTGATATTAGTTCTTGTAATTAGAGTGAAATTCGAGATGACAGAAAGTTTACACTTGTGTGTGGGTGTGTGTATGTGTTACCTTTAGCAGGGCGCGTGCGCACACTTTGTATTGCGCGACTCTAGTGCTTACCATATGAGAGAGGAAATGAGGTTTGACTTGAATATATAAGCGATCGAAATGTTACCTGAAATTGTAATGACAAGGGAGGTCTGGAGCTGTGAGTAGGCGTGGGATTTGTCTTATATGGTTTAGGGGCCGACATATCCCTCCCTCAATGCCGTACCGTGAGGCAAGGTCGGTAGCAGAAAGCAGCGAAGGGCCAACTGCGTCCAAAAGCGATCGCACGGGCCGAAATCCCGGGATGACTCGTTTGGTACGACGCTTCAGCGCCACGTCTGGAGGTACTGCAATTTTCTCTCTTGTTCAAGCATTCCGCCAGCGCATGCGTAAATCTTCAAGCTCTCCGATACCTAGCCTACCAAAAAAATCAAGATGCATGCTGCTTCACTTTTACAAGGAATTGAGATTTCAGTTGATTCTGCAGGCATAAACGCAACGTAAGAACCGTGCGTGTCTTGTCTTCTCGAGACAGAGGTGAGAAATGGTTTCATGCAGACTGGGACGCCTAAAATGCTCTGTTGTAAACATGGCGGTTCACAAATGAAGTTGTCTCTCTGGCCTTTCTGTGGACGACCTCCAGCACCTACCGATACAATTTGGGCAAGTTTTGAAAGCTAAAAACTTCAATCGATGCGGTGTTTTGCCTGTAGGACTGGGTGACCCGACACTTATAAAAAAAAAATCTATGAAATGAGAATCGGGGATCTTCCCTTGTCATGGAATGTCAGAATTACCCAGAATTCTTTTTGGGCATGAACGAGGCAACTTGAGAAGCACGAGACTGGCCCTCATCAAATGGCTGAAGCGCAGCCGGGGCAAAAAGTAGTGAGAAGAAGATTTCCAGCCAGATATACTAAGGAATAGGCCTGGTGTGTGCTGTTAACGTAGACTTTTGATTTCTGAACAGGTTTCTTTCATAGAAAATTCGCTACAAAGTAGTGCTTTCTTCGGCTTGAATGAAGTTATATTAAGGTAGAGAAATGTCGATGAAGGTAGATTGAGGTAGAGTGAAGGTAGCTGAACGTGAACGAGGATAGCTTAAGGTAGATGGTCTTAAATAAAGGTAGATGAACTTGAAATATGAAATGAACGTGAATGAAGGTAAGCGGAAGCTAATGAAGGCATATGAGCGTGATTGAAGGTAGATGGAGGTAGATGAAGGTAAATAAACGTGAATGAAGTTAGATGAACGTGTTTTTCGGTATCTATTGTGGCAAATGAAAGCGAATGATGGTAGATGAGGGTAGATGAATGTGAATGCAGATTGATGACCATGAATGAAGGTAGATGAAAGTAGATGAATGAGAATAAAGGAAGATGAAGGTGGATGAAGGTAAATGAAGGCAGAGGAAGGTAGATAAACGTGAATGAAGGGAAATCAAATTAGATGAAGGTAAATGAATGAGAATGAAGGTAAATGAATGCAAATGAACGTGAATTAATGTAGATGAAGGTATAATTATCAAATGTAAATGAACGTTAATGAAGGAAAATGACGATAAATGAACGTGATTGAAGGTAGACCGGCGGGTCCGACTAAAAGACAGGTCACATTCCACAGGTCACTCGTTTCAGGTCATTTTTTAACCTTTTGGAAAGTAACCCTAACCCTCAGTTTGGCTAACCTTAGGCATTGGGTTAGCCAAATTGAGGGTTTTGGGTTACTTTCAAAAAGGTAAAACAATGACCTGCAACGAGTGACCTGTGCAATGTGACCTGACCCGCTGAAGGTAGATGGCGGTAGGTGAAGGTAAATGAACACGAATGAAGGCAAATGAACGTGATTTAAGGTTTAGGTATTTGAAGGCTAATGAATATGATTGATGGTAAATGATGGTAAATGACCAGGAGTGAATGCATATTAATAATACGGATGATGATAAATTTACATAAATTGAGGTAACTAGGTATAGATGAAGGTAAACCGATATGGATGACTGAATTGTGGGAAACTGAATAATTTAGCGCGTCTTACGTAGTTGGGGACTCTTGGTGGGTATATGCATGAGGTTTTTTCCGAGTGAAGTGTCTTGCCCAAGAACACAACACAATGTCCCCGGCTAGCTCTCGAACCTGGACCACTCGATCCGGAGTTGAACATGCTCACTATGAAGCCACCGCGCCTCCCACTATCGCTAAATTCACACTCACAATAAACACAATTTTTCCTATAAATATAAAGTACCAGAATCCTACAGCTTTTGCTTGTCTCATGCTAATTAGAGCTATTGTTTTTTTTTACCCTGATGGAAAAACAAAATTTAAATAAGAAAAGAAAAACAAACTGAATTCTAGTAGTTGTAGTCAAATTTAAATGACACTATCGTGAAAGTCGTATTGGGAGGCCTGAGTGATTTGGTGCACTTTCAGCAGTCGTCAACCAAGGTGGTTGGTACTTTAAGTAGGGTTATTAAAGTGTGTCATAATAGTGTGTAATTATATGTTATATATAAGGGTAAATACCTGTGAATATCCATGTATGCCCATGTACATGGTTGATATGTATGGGTTATTGACCAAGCGTGAGGTCAAGATGACTGGATATTGGCCAAGTTCTTTTTTTGCGTGTTTATGGACCGAGACGAAGTCGAGGTCCATAAACACGCAAAAAAAGAACGAGGCCAATATCCAGTCATCTTGACCGAACAATCTTGGTCAATAAAGGATTTATTATATGACTTAAAACACCAAAAAATGATCTTTGATCTTGCGGGACCAAGCGAGAAATCCCGAGCGGGCAGTATCGCTCCATCTTGCCCGCTCGGGTAGCCAATCAGAGCGCGCGATTTGGTTCATCTTGCCCGCTCACGGAGCTAGTCATATAATAAAATAATTTATGCGCTTTATGATACACTTTAATAACCCTACTTAAAGTACATACCCTAAAGGTTGCGTGACACAAGGTTAGGTCTTACATGACGTACTACCCCGTTGATACCCAACAATATGGTAGATCCCAACAAAAACCAAGAGAAGTTTTACTACGTTTATAGCTGTGACTTGGACACAAGTCTTGAACTCAAAGTGTAAGTTGCCATTTATGTTCGGGTCTTTCGTTTGTTGGTGGGATGCATGTTCATTTGTATGTTCATGGGAGCATGGATAGCATTCGCCCAGTCCCACCAATGTTAGCCGGGTTCGAATCTCATGTTGGTTGATCGAGTTATCTATCTATCTACCGTTCATTTGCCTCAATCACAATAATTGATGATTCCTGCAAATTGAAAAACGGCCAGCGGTCGATATATAAATAAATAGATAAATAAATAAATAAAAATAATAAATGATATTATGAATTAAATTAAAGGCAGTTTGTGAATGCCGTCAGGTTGTGAATGCTGTCTCATTTGGCAAAGCTTTCCACTCGGTTATTGTTCTTGAAAAGTAGGAGAATTTATAATAACCAGTAAAATCGAATGGGACCTCATAATCTTGGTTGTTGACATGACGGCTAACTCGGCCCAGCGGCTGCAGATAATTATTTCCCAGTGTCTTATTCCACTTTGGTCATTGTGGATTTTATAAAAAATAACTAGTCTATCCTTTTTCCGTCTTTCTTCAAGGGTGTTCATTGTAATTCCTGTAGCATTTCATTAACACTTGACACGTAATTGTGCGGGTTTAAGTACCATCTCAGTACCATTTCCAGTTTCTTTCAATTTTCTTTGGTATAGGGATCCCATTCTGAGATTCTGCTGAAGAATATTCGAGTAGTGGTCGAACCAAGGTCTTGTAAGCCAAAGATTTTAGATAAGATGAATTAATTCTCAGATTTTTTCGGAGGAAACCAAGTGATTGATTCACCTTATATGCAATGTTTTCAACGTGACGATTCCACCTGAGGTCTCGGGTTAGGGTGACTCCCAGGTACTTTGCTGAGTCCACAGTTTCAAGGACTTTACCATGAAGGGTGTAATTGTGAATTATCGGGTTCTTCTTACGAGTGACCCGTCGAACATGGCATTTATCAGTATTAAATTCCATAAGCCGTTTCTCCTCCCACTGTTCTAGTTTCTTTAAATCACTCTGAAGAAACCAGCCTGTGATCGTATAGTCATATATACATGTACATGCACATAAGAAGGCAGGAGTATTTCTCTCAATGGCTGGTTCTAAAGGACTGTATAATAAGGATCCAAAGGCTTGATATTTGACCTTTAATACAGATGATGAGTACAATGTACGAAACACAACAAAACAAGAAACGGGCACAAAGATAATCATGCTTCATGGCAAATCGACCTACAATTCTTTATGGTCCTAACAAAATACTTGTCACACAGTCCATGACAACTGCATATAAGGTTCCACAAGAACAAAAAATTATGATAACTGCGATGAGAACTCAAAAACCATGGGGACTGATCTGAGGCAAAGTTTACAATGGGTGCTGAACTGTGCATCAACATTCATACACACACATGTACCGGTATTAGGCATAATTATTGTTTTTTGACATTTTCACAAATGTTTGGAAGATAATTTATGGAACATTCGAAGTTTGTCAGACCAGCTCGGAAAGATGTGTCTGAGTTTTCTGTCATTTTCTGTCAAGCTTTGATTCCACATCTTTTTGGATATTTGTTGAATCATTTACAAAATTAATAATTATTGATTAATTGCTTCTTTTTAAATAGGAATTCAGTCACAAGATTACAAGGAGATGGATTAGTTGTAGTTAGGGGTTAGTGTTTTTGCACTCAATCATGTTTCATTGGTATTAATTTTTTAGATGTACATTGGAGGGAAAAAGAGAAAGAAAAGGTTACAAAGAATTGCTAAATGATCCTCAGTTGAGATACTCTGGAGTTTACGAGAGGTTAGTACATGTAGTAATAATTTTTTTGACTTTTGTGGAAAGTAAAGTGTGTGACATCCATATCAGTATCTAAAAATTATTTCCAACCAGGTTTTATGTTATTTATCTTTGCTGAAATTCAGCATGTAATATTATTATTATTATATGGCTTGTGTTTGTAGCCGATATAACACGCGCTTTGATTGGCTAATTGTGACTGAATTGTAGGGCATTATTCTCCCATAATGCCCACGGGCTGATTACGGGCTTGCAAAAACAAAGCAAAAGGTAATAAAAAAACCATATAATAAACTACAGTACTTAATAACCGAGCTAGCTCAAGCCATACTGGGGAATATTGGCCCTTAGTAATCCAGATAATCCAGTGATTGTTATGTTACAGTAGTTATTTTGTGAATTTTGAATGAAAGGATTAGATTTCTATCTCTTCATATTAAAAATGGCATGTCTCCACAAAATACATGTAAGTGATGGTCTTTTTTTTTTATCAGTGAGTGTTCAGATCTTTATGTAACATGTCAAGTGTTTGCTGATGGCCACCCATTGTGTCTTCCCACAAGAACATCTTATAAACCTTTCAGCACTAGGTGGAAGTGAGTATCAAACTACATGTACTGTACAAATACAGTGTACCTCCAAAAGCTGCATGGTTCTGGATTTAATGATTAAAATGTTTCTGAAGTATACTTAGTCTAAAAACAATCGTAACAATTTATCTGCACTTCACAATTTACAGACTTATAATAATAATAATAATAATAATAATAATACTTATCATTATTCTTACTGGCTGGGGGCAGGGTTTGTGTGGGTCATGGGAAACCTGTAAAGTAAGGTGGCTGAACACAGTTTTTGATACATGTACAATGTTTCATTTACTTTTTTCTCAAAAAACCTTGATCCTTTGGTCGCCAGAAATGGTAGCAAGCAAGTTAATAGGGCGAGCTTCGGTTTTTGATAGTAAAGCTGACGTATATGCCAATTTGCCATGGCAACATGAAATATCCAGAGATGCTCTGGTTTCCTATCGGTGACACTTACCAAGACAGTGATATTTTTGCGCAGTTTAAAGATATCCAGAGAAAGTAGATCTTAGTATTAAGTACATGTACGTTGTGTACTCTTGGTATCCAAAACGAAAATTGGGGGTAACCATGCATTTTTGAGAGATAATTATTCTTCAATTTGGGAAAGAATGCCATACATTGCTTTGTATTTTAAAGCTTTTTACAAATTAATATTATCACCTTTACCACGCCTGACACGGACAATAACTCTTGCTCACTTCCAGGATAATACCACATACTTTTTAACAAAAATTCTTAATCACCTTAAAAGTTTTTTCCCTAATTTCACTTCATCGTTATCATTTTTATCTCACTATATATTCTCCGAATTTTTACTTCATTCATCTTTTTGCCCGTTGAAGACCAAAACTCTAGTGGTCGAAAGCTTGCAATTTTTAATGTCTTTTAGCCAGAGAACGCCCATTCAAGTTTTTTATCATAATAATTATTAAGAACTACATGTATTTACAAGGCTACAAAATGTAAAAGTTTTAAAACGTAAAAAACCGAATGTTCTAAAAAAAATTTTAGCCTTGTAAATAGTTCCTTTTAAACTTAGCAAACTTTATGGACAACATAATTATAATAACAATTTTACTTCTTTCCAGTTGGAATGAATGGCTAAAGTTACCTATTAAGTATCCTGATCTCCCACGAAATGCTCAGGTGTGTTTCACAATCTGGGATGTGTATGGGCCTCGTAAAACTATTCCTGTTGGTGGAACAACTGTCTCCCTTTTTGGAAAGCATGGGTATGTGAAATTATTGAAATCTGTTATAACTGACAATAACTAAAAAAAATGTAGACTAGAAAAAAAATGTTATTTATCCATGAAGGAGAAATTGTAGTCCATGCAAGAGGAGCAAAAGCAATCCCATGAGCACTAAACTTGTTGTACTCTGAAAATGCAGAAGTTGTACAATGTAGTTTACCTGGAAGGTTTTGAATAACTTAAATACAATTTATTATTGTGCAAAGGAAAAGAACAGAGTTGAGGCTGAGAAGAGTAATAAGTATTTTCTTAACTTATAAACTTGTCGCTTTAAAACAGATTTTAGAGCAAAATACATGTTGGAACTGCTCAATTATTACAACACAATTCCAAAGTGTCTTACTGATTTCTGGCTTAATGTTTTAATGTGTGTTTCCTTTATGCTTTGGTGCTTGGGAAAACATAATCACATGACAATTTAATCATGGTTTCAAATTTTGATGCAGTTAAATGCAATTTAGCGGAGTTAACAGCTACATGTAGGAGCACAAGTTTTACCTTCGCGGTCAGCGTTTTGTTAGAATGATATGCGCATATGCCAGGATTCTTCGTGTGCTTGGTCCATAGGGCGGTGTAGCAGTTTTGTTGGCGTTTTAGTCAGTGTTTTCTGAGCGTTAGCGTTTTCCTGAGCGTGGGGATTCCTTGGAGGCTGTCTCCCCTCCCCTGTCCCTCCCTTTCTTTCCACTGCATGGGGGCTCATAGCTGGGTTGCCTGGATTTGCCAGCCATGGGAGCGGTCTCCATCTGGGACCTGGCTGCCAACAGTGGAAGCTCCTGGATGTCTCAGGCACCCAACTTAAAATACGTTTAGCAGGGGTATAAGTTTATAAAATTAACATGTTCCAGTGAATAGTGCACTTGTGAACTATTCCAGTGATAACATACATGTAGGTATTTTTGCTGTTAACTTATGATATAAAAATAATAATTGTATTGAACTGTCTTGTGATAAACACAGCACACAACGCCGTGGCATGCATGATTTAAAAGTATGGCCTAGCGTTGAAGCTGATGGACAGAAATCCACCACTACTCCTGGAAAATCAACTTGCAGAGAGGATCAGATGAGCAGGCTAGCAAAGGTGAAAACTTTGTCATGACTAATAATAATGATAATTATTATAATATTATTGTTGTCAGAGGATTGATCATCATACATGTACTGGTAAGTCAAGATTGATGACTCAAGCATTGGAAATTGCTTGAATGCTCCTATTGTAACAGATCACAGCTAGTTATAGAGAAAAAGGAGACAGACATTCAATAAATATTATAAATAGCTTTCTATGGGTTCAGGATTCATCTTGCATCGTACAGAGCACAGTTGCATTTTTTCTATCTGACAACCTTGCTCTATTAGTGTTTAAAGCAGTAAATGGCTTGTCTCCTGTGTACCTAACTAATTTACTTCAGATTCAGCCAACACGGAGATATAAACTTAGATCTGATGATAAAGAACTACTGTTCATACCAAGATCTAAATCAAAATCAGGAGACCGTGCTTTTGCTATAGCCGGACCAAGAATATGGAACGATTTACCACTTGACATTAGACTATCGGCAAATTTGGAGACTTTTAAAAAAAATCTTAAGACTTATCTTTTTAAAAAGGCTTACTATTGACTCCTAATTGCATAATTGTCATGAACTTTTTTGATCAGTTTACATATATATTTTTTCTTTTCTTTTATGCATTTAGATTTATTTTATACATTTATAATTTTGTATCTATATGTACATATTTTTTGATGTTTTTATATCCACATCTTATGAATCAGTTTACTTTAGTTCGTAAGCATTACGTTTATATATTTTGTAAATAGTATTTATTATTTATTTGTCCTTTTTCATTGTAAAGCGCTTTAGAATATTTTATAGTTTAAGCGCTATATAAATTTATATATATATAAAGCACAATTTTAAATTAATTTTCAACGCACTTAAGCTTGTATCTCAGGGACATGGGGATTCGGGGACGTGGGACTCGAGGACGTGGCAACGCATTTTTACCATTAATTTTGTTCAACTTTTCATTGCAAATTATTTTTAAAAATTATCCTCGTCTTTTGATCGTAACTGTGTTATACCCCGGTATTATGTTCCTCGCTTGTACAATGTGAAACAAATTAAAATTATAGTACAGTAAATATATATGTACTTTCATTATACTACTATCAAGTAACACAGTGGAGTAAATTAAGGTAAAACGAGGGGACATTTTTTTTGCCTCAAGTCCTTATTAATTTATTTCAGTGACATACAGTCATGTAGGCAACATGAACGAAACGTTGGTATGACCATTTCTTAGGTCATTTTACATGTACAATTCCCCAAGTATATTGAGGCTTGAATTTCAATTATAAATTGGACAACCCCAAGCAAAGATTGAAAGTACTAACTTCCATTTTCTGCATCCTAACCTTTTCTTTTAACTCGTACATGTAGTTGTCTGTGTCAAGTGACATTTTTGACTAATAACATCAGATAACGCTTGTTTTTGACATTGGGGAACGTCTACCCTAAAAAATTCCGTCCAATTTTTGTTTGAAACTGCTTTTAAAAACAATCATTAAAATATAATATATACCATCCTATTATTAATGTGGCATTGTTCATTTTCATTGTAACTTCTATGGACATTTATGTGACTTGACCTGTTTTTTTTTCTTTGAATTTTAATTTACTGTTTACGTTATTAAAAAGATGGGGGTATGATTAAAAGACAGAATGATATTAAAAGCATCGATAGGAGTACTAGAGCAAGGAACAAAACTCATTGATATAATATGACTTTTCCATCCTTGTTTCCGATAAAATATTTTTAAAAATTAGCAAGAGCGAGTAGAAAGCTAAGTACATGTATGCAGATTTTAAGTTGACATCGATTGGATAAAATTATTAATGCTTCCCTGTAGAACAAAAATATGCCAATTTATGAGCTTGGTCAAGCCTTAACACACTGTAGTCAACAGTTACTGTTCATGGTCCTGAGATGACAAACATTTTCGACAACATCAACTGTAACAACCCAAATTTTTCATCAAACGTAACAAATTGAACAAGCGCACGGAAAGACGCAGTAACAATCCCGCCAACAACAACCTTGGCACGGTATTCAAACATCTATCAGTTACAGAGAAGAAGTTATAAGGCTCAAGTATATGTGCAGCAATAACAACAAATGCTGCAACGTGAAATTTCAGCTACAGTGTCAGAGCAATGGGCCATTAGGTCTTCTGTTTTGTTTCACAGTTGAGCTCTGTGACTAGTGTATGTTGATAAGTACTTTTCGATATTCCAATTTTTGAATTTCGATTTGTATTTAGATGGTACTTGAAAAGCATACAGTTGATTGTTATTGCAAAATAACATTTATAAGGAATTCAACTTCCATTTTACATTAGGATGTTTTCCCATTTCTCAAATTCTATAATATTTCGAAAATGCATCGCCGCATCCTCGAGTCTTGACATCCCTGAGTCCCCACGTCCCCTATCCCCGCATCCCCGTCCCACTTTTGGACACAGCCTACCCTTTTGGAGAATTTTGCTTGTACATGTATGCTGTTAGTTAGGTATTGAAGGAGCCCTCCTTTTATCAAAACATACCTTTGTAAATAGAAGGAGACATACCAGTGCTGGTCATTCACATGTGTCTAATAAAGTATACTTTGCAGGCATGCCAGTCAAAATTGTTTGGGTGCTGGTTGCCAACAGGAGGTTTTGGTTGATTGATAAATGCCCTTTTTTGCTATTAAATGATTCTCATTCTCTATAGCTCAGTAAAAAACATCACAAGGGAAGAATACTGAAAGTGGATTGGTTAGACAGGTTGACTTTCAGAGAAATTGAAATGGTGAATGAGGTACATGAGTTAAAATCAATATATTATTATTATTATTATTATTGCCTTATTAAAGCCAGTGATAGAAGGTTGTTTACATGTAGAAGTATTCACCACTTTTCGGTTACAAGTACAGTATCTCAGAAACTTTGATTTGTCGCTGACTTTTGACTGAAGAGATGAGTAGCACAATCATGATGTACATTTGGGAAACCAGTATCTTGAACGAACACTTCAGGCCATATCTCCGCTCGTAAAAAGTGCTAGCCACTCACATTTCGCAGATATGCTTCTTACATATTAAGTAACATTTACTGTGTAGATTAGCGAAATCGGTCGCTTAAGTTTAGAATAAACTGATTCGGTTGTCCACTTTAGGGACAAAAAATGGCGCGTCACGCGTAACACACAAACTAGTAAGACAAGCTCAACAAGGTTCTTCAGACAGCTTGTACTTTATTCCTCACAACGAAATCGACAACATATTTCACATACACAATGTTGCAACCAGTTTAAATGAAAAAATTGTGGTTAATTTCTCACCAATGACTGAGAAAAGAGGGCGAAAAGCACAACAGTCTTGAGCGTCACGCTCCTAAAATCTTCAGTGCTGTTTTGCAATTTGCGTCTGTAACCCACGGATGTTTTGTGGTTAGGCAGAATAAAATATGGTTCGAGAATGCTCATTTGTGGTAGTTGCTTTGGAGAAAGTTTTACCGAAAACTTCTCAGCACACGAAAAGCCAGAGCATTTTTTCTCAGTCTGAAACACTTTGTCCGCCATTACAATTTGCCTTAGGACCAAAGCACAGCTTCGCAAAATGTCCTCTGTTCTTGCTTGTCCGAGCTCACATTACAAAACCCAAAGAAAAACAGAATGCTCATCTCATGTACTAACTAGATGCTTCTGTGAAGCATACACTGGCTTGCCTGTGGTACGTGCTACAGAAAATCAGGAGGCACTGAATTGTGTGGTATTGAAATACAGCATTCCAGTCTCTGAAGAATAACAAATAAAAGAGAAGCAAGAAGCATTGGCTTCTGGGCTGACAT
The DNA here is from genome assembly GCF_036669925.1 of Montipora capricornis. Lineage (NCBI taxonomy): Eukaryota > Metazoa > Cnidaria > Anthozoa > Scleractinia > Acroporidae > Montipora > Montipora capricornis. Next base: position 42,293,058 of record NC_090884.1, read on the forward strand.
GTTGATAATTTTCAAGTTCCCTCACAACTTCTTTTCACCACAAGTGTGCCCTATGAGCATCCGAAAATTTTGTAATTCTAAACTTCACTGAAGTCAAGCCCTGATTCGCGGGGTTAGTGTTGGGATGGGAGACCAAAACAATAAGCCCCTCATGGAAAACAGAAACATCTGACCGAAAATACTATTAACGCTAACAAATGCGAACTCAGCATGGTACAGATTCTGTTAGCTTGCTTTATGCAAAACAAATATTGATGAAAAAGCAAATAAATATTGATACACAGTTTTCAGAAAGAGCAGAAGGAAGTTTCCTCGGACGGTCGAGCGAGAATAAAATATTTACGACATGAAAACAACATTAATTTTGAACCGTGAATATAGAATATAAAAAGTTACGATCAGCGACAAACATTTTGGGAGATTTTTGCTACGTTCAAGTAAATTGCAAAATCGAAAGTGACATGGCCGGAATTCAGCGGGCGCCGTGATTAAGTTACCGCGGCATGTTTACTCGCCAAACAGTGAAGCATCTGTGTCAAATGATGGCAAGATACCGGGTTTTTGTAAGTTTCTTTTTCTGTCAAGTGTCAAGTTTGACAATGAAATGAGCGAAGTCAAAACAAAGATCACAATCGCCCAACTCTTGTTTATGCAAAGTCAAAATTTACTCTCCAAGACGCGTACGATGTTATTTATCACCAGGTAATTCCATCATTTTGGAAATAGCAGCTACTTTATTATTCATCTGCGTCACAAGTTTTCACTGATTTTGGGCCTCATTTTGTTGAAACTCAAGCACGCTTCCAACAGGCCTGTGAACCCTTCCTGCTTACAGAGCAATACTAAAAAACTTCTCCCATATGACATTTGAACCTTAAGCTCAAAAATTCAATACACAACATGATATTATAATTCACAAAGGCAGAAAATACCACAGAATCCTTTTCCAGCGAAAATTTTATTGAAACAAACAACATATTTGCTCTTAGAGGCGAAAACCTCTTCCTATTTCATTGCGTGCGTGAAGACAAAAAACTCAATTGTGTCAAATTATCATGTACTTCAGGTAAATACTGTTCACTTTGATTTCGTCTCGACGGGCGATAGATTGTTGTCGAAGTCCAGTACTCGTCGCTTTTGAGATTCATGCCTAGTTTCTCCAACTGACTTTCCATTATTGAGGTCCATAAGGGTATATTTTGTTTAAGGATCCACTAAAACGCCATTCGCATTGCATGACTTTCGACGCCATTGCAGGCTAAGTTAATGATTCTACTGTGTCCACCAGAGAAATCTACGCAGTTCCACTACCCTCTCGATCCTAAGAAAATACGCGCAGAAGGCTCTATACACAAAGACATCACTTACCAGGGGAGTGACAGGCAAGACTTTTACCGACACGGAAAAAAAAAAAAAAAAAAAAAAAAAAAGAAAAAAAAGAAAACAAACAAACTAAACGCAGACAGCAACTGGGTTTGCCCATAGGCAACCCAGTAATTACACGCCAAAGCTCAGAAAGAAAGAATTCAAATTGTGAAAGAACGAGACCTCTTTGTGAGTCTGAAACACTTCTTGACGTTCAGAGGTTGACAAAGCGAATTTAGAGCGTGAAAGAACCAAAAGTTTCCCCTTGCAGATCTGCCATTACGTTTCGAAACGTTCCCTCAGAGCAAGCTTTGCTACCAGGCCTTGACTTGTTTTTATCCAGTTAAACCGGTTTTTTCCGGACTTCAGCCCATTTTGCCCTGTTTTTTGCAATCCATGTGGAAAATTTCGCGGGAATTTCTCAATTGCGAATCAAGCAAAGCATATAATCAACTCTGAAATTAACATTTCTGTTATGTCAAAAGTTAAAATGAGAATATTTCGGGTTATTTAACAAAATTTTTTAGGGTAATCTAGGCAAAATGAGGAAATTACCATGCCTGCAAGGGGTCATGGGTAAATTTAAAATTGCTTATTTTTGATCCATCAGTACAAAAAATTTCATTTTACATTAAGATATCAGCTTAAGAGGCTATTTGATTTTGTCAGGTTCCTTTTCATCCAATTTTATGACAGCATGAAAAATTTTGTAAAATTTCACTATGTTACACAAATGTACATCATGACTGTGCTACTCATCAGAGTATAATTATTTATACTACACGTACATCTACACGTAACTCTAGAAATGACTTTGTCTATGCTTTATTTTTAGAGAGAAAAGCGTAACTCTAATTTCATGTTCCTGATGATCAAATTTCCAAGAGTTCATTATGATGGCTTGGAGTATTCTGTTGTACATTTTGAAAAGGTGCATTACTATTTTTTATTAATGCAATCTGTTAAATTCTATCACGTTTTGATTTTTTGGTGAAAGATACATGTATAATACCTGCAGTGGATGATTAAGGCATCATACAGGCTGCAGTAAAAAAGGGCATGTTTTAAGTTAGAGCTGTTTTGACATACTGACTACATGTTTAAGAGTTCCCTTTAGTTAATTATTACCTGACTAAGTTTATCTAAAAATGGTGGAAATGCTGCTGAGGGGAAGGGAGATGTTCAAGTATACTTGCGGTAATTGAGTGAAGGTTCGTGCATGTAGTTGAAGGGAGATTTGAATAGGTCTTAAACAGGTTTGGTACAAAACATTGAACCCCATCTGGACCCCACTGGAGAAAAGAAAGAAAACAACAGTTTGAAGATGCGAGCATGGTTTTAATAAGCGCCAAGTACTATCTTGACACAATCATGTAACTTCATGATATTATTATGGAAAGTAAGTTCTTTTCTTACTTGTGTAGGTTCTGTTGGCACTTTGAAAATAATGTAACTGTGTATAATTGTGATCAACTACACAGAGTGCAATAATCGTTATTAATTTTTAATTTTGTTTCCTTACTGCAAAATATGATTATGCATAACAGACTGTATATGCTGTGGTTCAAGTTTTTCCAAGTTTATATTTTTTCAACCCCGTTCAATTTTGATTTTTCTTTGTCTTATATTCATTATCATAATCTGAAACAATGGAAAATCAAAATTGAACTGGTTTAAAAAAATTTGAACTAGGAAAACTTTTGAACCACGATGGGTTTACATTGCAACCTGCCTTACCATGGCCACCCAACAAAGTATCACATTTGACAAATACAGGTACGCGTAAATACGTCAACTCAACAACCCATGCAATGAGTGAAATGTTTTTGTTTTTTTTTCAGTCTGAGGTGATAAAGTCACTTTAATTTAGGTGGTTAACAACCATTTTAACAATATTTTATGGACCTGCACTTCTTGAAACCCAAAATTAAATTTGGTAGTATAATTCTTCAATGGGCCAGAAACGTTTGCAGTGATATTATTATTTGCAATCAATTTATAAATGCCCAATAATAATCTTTATTGCAATGATCTTATGCCTGTAAATAAAAAAAATGAAAAAGATGTCATCACAGACATTGTCATTGATTATTGATGTAGAGGCTAAATACAGTCATTGTACATGTTTGACTACAGTCTCTGTACTTATAGTTTGTGTTGATAATTGAACCACCAGGAAAACAGTAAACAATCTGTTATCATATTTCACATGATCCAGGTGGTGCAAGTAATTATTTAAAAAAATGCAAATCCAAAGAAAGTTCTAAGAATGGCTAATCCTGCAATTAAATATTAATATTCTAACTTATGAAAGCAGACAGCACTGAATTCCCACCTGAATTTGCTTAAGGTTTCTTAGAGTTTTCTTAGATAATGATTTTTCTTAAACTTATGATTGCATGAGGTGGTAATGTTTAGAGGAGAAGCTCTTGCAAAACACTTGGACAGTAGACTTAATTTATTGTAATTGGATTGGATGATCTATGGGCCTCAGTTGTATCGTGGCTCTTATCAGACCATCTAAGGGAAACATTTTGGGATCAGAGTCCGATGCAACAGAATTCAGCTCTCAACAAACCCAGGCATATTTGGTCAGCTTCCACTTTTCAGTGGATTTTTTGTATAATTTTATTATTAATAGGAGCATTAAACTGGCTAAAATCATTCAATTCTAAGGGTATGATATTTTGTTTGAAAGTCATTTTACATGGCGAGAATCATGATTTTACTGAATCTGGTTTAAAATGCGTGGAACCAAGACAAGTGATGTAAATTTAGATAACATTAATTGCTTTTGCAAAAAACAGTCTCAGTGTATGTTGGTCATTTTGCATTAGTTTTAACATTTTATTTGCTTCACTTCATATATTAAGTGACAAAATGATCAAAATGTGTATATGTAGTAATAGGTACGGTAATAGCTTTTTTTTTTATAAATGGACACATCTTATAGTATAGTTATACAGTACAATGAAGGCATCAAAAGTACAACTGTACATGCATTTCTCAATGAAAGCTACTCATTTTAAAGATCTTTGTGAAAAGGTGGTAATATATTTTTTAAATATCTGTCAAGTATTTTTTCCTGTATTTATAAATTTTGATAAATTAAAAAAAATGCTCTTATGATTTAAAACAAACTTATCAGTTATTTGGAAAGTTACTGTTCCATCTTTGTTAATGGGTATATCTATTTCAGGATGCTGATGATGTTGACTATGTCTGCACTCATCCAGAAATTGTTAGAGTTCCAGACCCAGAAATTCTTTTGGTACGTGCAAATAATTATCACAATTTATTAATAGGATTTAGCATTTTATCAAAACATTTATCATCTTATGAAAATGTTTATGGTTAGAACTAAATGTATAGAAAAACATGCATGTACTGTTACAGTAATACATGTACAATGTACAGTAGGTCTTACACTCTTGTGATTAAAAGGGCCAGAAGCCAGCCCGTTCCAGTTTTTATTGCCACCTTTTTAAGATTGTAGTAAGTTTTGGTACACCTAAAAGCTACTGAATTCATACAGTCTTCAGTTGTGAATTTTAAAACCTCAGTGGGTGGCATATACCTCACTCTCAATCAATCAATCAATCAACTTCCTACTAGGATTGTTTTTTACTTTTTTTACTGTGTAGTACCTAAAACCTTTGTCACAACCTAGCACTGCACTAGACAAGTGGACTGTCTGATTTTTTTTCTTTTTAATTGCTATGGAAGGAAACTCATTTTTTACAACTTTTTATTGCACATAATCCAAACTCAATGTGGCCCATCTTCTACAAATTTTTACACCAATTAGAGTGAACTTGCAAATAGTAAAATTATATACAAAAATATGAACAGACCTCCATACAAAAATCATGTTTTTCAAAGCATGGTTAATTTGATTTTGGCAGAAAAAATTCATTGATCTTACAGTGGATGTCTCCAAGACTTCCAAGTGATTGTTTACCAACTGTAACAGTAACTACAGTATCATCCTTTCCTGTACAGGAAAACCTTGTTGAGTTAAAGCATCACAAGCTTGTAAGAAGTGTCAGGAGTGGAACAGTGTCAAGGGACTTGAAACCAAATGCAAAAACAAGGGATCAATTAAATGTATTATACTCCTTTTGCTCAATTTTCTTGTGTCATGTGTTTGCATAATTATTTTATTGATGATCAATGAGTGATGCATTTATAATTTATACATTTCCAGTCATTATTTACTAGCCAGTAATATAAAGTTATTGTGAAATTTTAATTTTTCAATCTTTTTTCAGCAAATTGTTGGTTATCCATCTACTAAAGTTCTCACTTCCGAAGAAAAAGATTTAGTGTGGCAGTTTAGATTTTACCTTACGAATCAAAAGAAGGTATGATTTTCTGAGACAAGGCAGGTCACGAAAAGTGATTTTTACTGGTTCCTCATGTAACCTTCCCTTTTATTTCCAAATTTTGACCAAAATGTTTAAAACTACAAAAAGAATTAAGTTAAGATTAAAAGTAACTGCAGCCACCAGCCACTGCATTGGCCAAGAAAGTTAAGGCATGGGGTATAGAGGTCAAATTAATTTGATTTCAGATTAAAATGATTTTAATGTTACCAAGGTTGGTTTGTCATCACAAAAATTTTGAAATACAGTGTACATATTGTATTTTTACAAATCAATCTACTGTCAAAATATAGGAATGAAGGGGTAGTTTCTAAAGAAACCAAGTGGTCAAAGCGGGCCATCATCGCGCCCAACAATTTGATCGACAGTCATCACTACAAACGTCACAAAAAGATAAGAATGACAGAATTCCATTCACCCTCACTTTCCATCCTCATAATCACGCAGTCAAAAGCATCATTCTTAGTAATTTTAAATTACTCCAAAATGATCCCGAGACTGGCAGAATCTTTTCGTATTTTTACAAATCAATCTACTGTCAAAATATAGGAATGAAGGGGTAGTTTCTAAAGAAACCAAGTGGTCAAAGCGGGCCATCATCGCGCCCAACAATTTGATCGACAGTCATCACTACAAACGTCACAAAAAGATAAGAATGACAGAATTCCATTCACCCTCACTTTCCATCCTCATAATCACGCAGTCAAAAGCATCATTCTTAGTAATTTTAAATTACTCCAAAATGATCCCGAGACTGGCAGAATCTTTTCGCAACCTCCACTTATTTCATTCAAACGCGACAAAAACGTAGGCAACTTTTTAGTTAGAAGCGCGCTCAAAACTAACGAGCAACCCGGCACTTTCAAATGCGCGCGCTCACGATGCAAAACTTGTCTTTTCATTGTTAACACTAGCAAGATATCGGGACCTAAGCGATCTGTTAAGATCACCGATCGTTTCACATGTACCTCCGCAAATGTCATTTATTGCATAACCTGCACGTTATGCAATAAATTATACATTGGTGAGACAGGTAGACGAC
>NC_090884.1:42304849-42334849 GCF_036669925.1 Montipora capricornis
TGCACTTCCTTTTTGTAGTTTTGAATGATAAAATATTGCCTTGCAAGTACTAATATATTAATTTAGGTGGAAAAAACACTGGCCATTTTGTATGTGCTATAGTCTAAGAGTCCTTGAACAGGCATAGCAAGAAGTATGCAATATAAACCATACATTTTACTCTCAAGTAATTGACGTTAAATGTATATTTTATTCAGGGCTCAGATGATTTGGCATCATTCCTTATTTCAAGGGCTTGTAAAAGTGATTGCTTAGCCAATTACTTTTACTGGTAAGTTGTTTGCAATCTACATGTTCATGTATACTCTTAGCTAGGACTTAGTGTTTGGAACAGTAACTTTTACTGGATGTAAAATTAACAGTGGCATGATTGTATGAGGTGTGTTTTTTGATTGTATGAGGTGTGTGCAATGTATCTGTTTCAAGCAGAGTGCTGGAAGGACTGACCTTCAAAATTTTCTTGCTTTAACATCAGGGGCAGCTCTGATTTCACTTTTTATAATATTCAGAAAATAGAGACAGGAAAGCAGTAAAAAATAAATGATGTTATTACTGAGGCAAGCTCTTGGCTGGTTGTAATGGCTACTGCCTTCAGTTGGTGTTTGTGCTTTTAGTAATGATCATGTATAGTGTACGTACACACAGGGGGAGGCGTGGTGGCCTCATTGTTAGTGTGCTCGACTCTGGATCGAGTAGTCCGGGTTCGGGTCGTGGCCTGGGACAATATTGTGTTGTGTTCTTGGGCAAGGCACTTAACTCTCACTGGGCCTCTCTCCACCCAGTTGTATAAATGGGTACCGGGGGGAGTAGAAATACTCCTAGTCGCTTCATGCTACAGTAACCGGAGATAAAACTGGCCTCATGGGGCTTCTAGGCTCGTAGCAGACTCTACCTTTACCTTTTGTACGTATAGGTATTTAGTGGTAGAATGTCAGGAAGGCAAACAGACAAAGGAAGGAGTCATGTACTTAAATGTCATGAGAAGGTTCAGTCATGCGCTCATGAAGGTTTGTCAAAGATGAATTTAATTCAACTTTTTTTCGTTCACTCTTAATTTTGGGCAATTATTTTTAAGTCACTGACAGTAAGGTTATCCACCTGCCAGATATTGGGAGAAACAATGCCAAAGCCAATGAGCACAGCCTGTCTGTTATTGACACAAGACTATTATTTTTTTTTTCATATTATTTTTAGTTTTTTCAAACATAAAGACAACACACATGTACAGTACAGGGTGTACCGAACTTAATTCTAGACTGCAAACTGGTTGGACAATTTCCTTGAAACAAAACCAAATAATAATAATTAGTACAATAACTACATGTATAAAACAGTGAGTGAGAATATTTCTGGATGTACCTGTACTTAAATTGCGTAATTAATATTCCAAAGAATGCTGCTTAGATGAAATGGTGATAAATTATTATTAGGGCCAAAAATGCATAATAATTCCAAGATGTTACTGTAACAGAAACTGTACATTATTAGCAGTTCACAATGCACAGTATTTAAGCGTAATGGTTGCTAAACAGTAAGTATACTTATGACAACAAGGAACAAAGTGAACAGGAATCAGCAAGAAAGCTACAAGGGAACAGAAAGTGAAACTACCCGTGACAGTCATACATGTTAATGTATAATATGCTTTTAGATGGAAAGAGTTAGCATGTTGAAACCTGGCTTTTAGTTTATAATATTACGATCGTGTGTATGAAATGAACTAGTTATAACTACACAAATTACTGAAGCAGAGATTGCAGAGTACATGTAATTATAATGAGCTGGATTGACTGATAAAATTTTACGCAAAAAAATATATTTTAACAATAAAGGACAAAAGACTTAACAAAAGAATTTTTTAGTAACAGTATGGTCCTGACTCGTCAGGATTTATGATTATTTTTGTGGCAACAACATTTTCCTTAACTGATTAAGTTGCATGTACATGTAGGTATTTCAGATTTCAAGGTGCCCAAAGTGTACCAAAAAATTAGCTTTAATTTGGTTACATTGTACTTCACTTGTTTCAGGGAGGATGGGAGTGTGCAGTGAGGAGGAAAATGTTGGGTAGACAACAGGAGTTTGTCAACAGCATTGTAAGACTTATGAAAGAAGTTTCCCAATTTGGTGGAAGTCGCAATAAGAAGGTTAGTTCAATTGAATTGGAAATCTTTCATTGTGCACAGTAATAATTATTGTGTTGAATATCTGGAGATCTGAAAGATTTCTGGAATTCTCTATTACATGTACTACATGTAAATAATTAACAACAGATTAATTGATAATTTGAATTCATGTGATATTAATTAACCAGACCAAGTGTCCTTTTCAGCTGTTATAATATACTTTGTCCTTTTATTTTCCCCCTAAGATTCAAAGGTTAAGAGAGTTGCTTGATGTCGCTGAACTAACATCATTTGGACCAATTCCTCTACTCCTTGACCCTGAACCAAAATCAAAGGAATAGTTGCTGGCAAGTTTTGCTATAAATTGATTACATGTATCTGGATTCTTTCAGTTTTAACCTGAAATTTGTGCTTGAAAGTCCTTGAGTGAATTTTTTTTATTGTCAGTTTCAAAAACAGGTGTACAATTTTTAATTAAACACTTGCAGAAATCATTTTATTGTTAGACTCTTCCTCATCCTGCTTATTGCTTGTTCACTTTTTAGAAAAAGCTGGGCTTTTTAAAAGCCACCTGATGCCTGCTAAACTCACTTTTTTGACTCAGGATGATCAAGAATATGTGGTAGAAGATTATTTTATTGGCTTTTAAGTATCTGACTTTCTTTAGTGTTCTGTAATTTAATTAAAAGGAAACTAAACATTCTTGAAGTTTTGGAATTGTGTTCATTTTATACGCAAATTGTATTGTGGAGGTAAGTGACCTGTAAATTCAATTTTACAGTATAATATCATTCAACTGTATTGTAATCCTGGACCAATAGTGCAAACAGTTGCAAGTTTCAACGAATGAGAGAAGTGATCCTTGCACTTAATAACTTGACAATGTAAGCAATTGTCTCCTTAATAATTATTTACTTTAGACACACAAGAAAAATTCAGGTGGCCCCAATGGGATTCAAACCCACAATTTGTTTGTCTCATTTGTTTCCTTGAAGGTCTCAATGAATGAAATGATTTAAATTTTGAAGCACGGGTTGTAGACGAATGATAGAAGTGAGCTCATGGGTTTGAATCCTGTTGGCACAAGCTGAATTTTTCACGTGTCTATAAGAGACAGTTGTAATAAATTATTGCCTAAATTGTCCAGCTAAGTGCAAGGATCACTTCTCTCATTTGTCGCTAAACTGCACTTCAAATTGACATTCACTTCATTCAGTTGTATAAAGTTTGCTGGTTTTCCCTGCTAGAGCAGGTCTCATTTCTTTTTGCGTTCGCTGGGCTGATGAATATGGGAAAAGGGACCTCGCTTTGATCCAACCACCTTCCACAACCTTGGAGGGGACTCTTCAAACTGCATGTCTCATGATAAATTATGTTTGCTGACTGCGACTTGAGCTGGCTGTTTCCCATGCATTCCTTTACAGTCATAACATGAAGTATTATGTGAGGATTTAGTTGCTAAAAGTATGCACATGTTCAACTCATTAAGTTTCCATGGCAGAGGTCTCTTCTTCCTGTACTCGTCAGCCCAGCAAACGCAAAAAGAAAAGAGATCTCTGCTAGCAGAGAATAGTATTGTTGGTTGGGAAAGCAATTAAAATTCTAACTTGTTTAATAAAGAGTCAGAACAAATTAATGGACCTAAATATTTCAGGTTTATTAGAAACATCAGTGGTCAACTTGGTGTCTATTACGAAATTTGCATTTTGTTATCTGAGGTACATGTTTTTTTCTTGACAGACAATATTTAAGAATGGTGATGACTTGAGGCAAGATCAGTTGATCCTGCAGATTATTCGACTTATGGATAAGGTAATACCAGTAATCTCACTCACACTCACTATCCTTTTTACGTCAGTTATCCACTGCATTGCGGGCCTGACAGCGCATGGTCATTTGCTTCCATGGCTTCCTGTCTGTCGCATCCTCCGGCATCAGTCGGGACTCCCTAAGGTCCTCATAAGACTTCCCACCATGTCTTCCGTGGCCGTCCACGGGGCCTACGACCGTCTACCCTCATGCCACCTATTCTCCCAATCCATTCTTCACTCTGCTGGACATGGCCAAACCATCTGAGATGCTTCCGCCTGAGGACAGCACCAAGGTCTTCTATGTTCAACCTCAGGTGGAGGTCCTGTGTACTGATGTTATTAGTAGGTTTTATGGCACATATCCAGCGGAGCATAGCTCTTTCAAGTAGCCGTGCCAGATCGTTTTGCCTCAGAGGCCAGTACTCAGATGCATATAGCAAGGCGCCCCTGACACAGGTGTTATACACTTTACCCCGCGTGTGTAAGGATAAACTCTTTGAACAGAGTATAGGAAGAAGCTCTCTGAACTTCCCCCAAGCGGCTCTGACTCTCGTTACAGTGGTAGCTTCACAGCCACCACTTGCAGCAATGGTGTCACCAAGATAACAAAAACAGTCCACAACATCGAGATGTTGCTCATTAACAGTGACTGAGTCAAATGGCCTTCCATCGATAGGACGGGCTATGCCAGACACCGGTTACACATAAAAGAAGGATCTGGGGTTAACCTGCCACGGATACCGCTGCACTTCTTGTGGATCCAGTGTGCGCAGCCAGGGCAGAAAATGGACTTGAATGTATAATATACCGGTGAAATACATGTACTTGCAATTGTGATAAATTATCCATTTTTGATGATAATTTACTTTCTCACTAAAGTATGCAACCAACCCGTTTGTCTGGTGTTTCTACCATCCGTCCGTGTAGCAAAAGAGAAATTATAACATTTAAGAATATACACATACTGTTAGTAGTTCTATCCCCTAAGGTTCATTTTAGGAAATGGCCACCATTTCTTTATGGCACTCTCTTGATCTACCCTAGTTGGTCTGTGCAGATTGTAATGTGGTCCAGCTGTTGGATTTTCTTCTTAGTCTGTGTTTCTCGTTTGTCTGTTTGATTTCTGCCACCTTAATTGCTTCCTAGCTTACAATATTGTAACTGACCGGCACTTGCAACCGACTGAATCTCTTTTTTGTTCTCTGCTAAACTTTGATTTTTTCTTTCAGCTCTTGATGAAAGAGAATCTGGATCTAAAGTTGACTCCATACAAAGTCCTGGCTACGAGTGGAACTCATGGTATTGTACTCAGTGCTCAGTTCACGGCTCAAGTTGTGTGAAAGAAGATGTGCATAATAATAATATTATTAAGCAAATAACCATCTAAAGTTGGAAGTCATTATTTTGTTTTAACATAACCAGTATTCCTTAACTTCATGACTGTTTCGTGAAAATTGTGTGGATAGGGGTTGTCCAAATGAATTCATTATTTTTGTGAGGAAAATCTCCTTCTGTAGCTTGCTGAAGGTTGTGTAATTTTGTACCATGTGTGTGTCATTCAGCCAGGCACAAGGATTTAGTACATCTTGTCATACTTGTAAAATTATGGATACCATAATGACTGTATGCAGTATTCAAAGTAATAATTATGATACAGTGCGCATTCAAATTTAATAATCCCTCTGAACAAGAGGCTAATGAGTTGAATGCATTTGTACCAATTGAATAGTGAATGATTGTTGTGTGCACTCAGATATTAAAAGTGGTTTATCTTATGAAACATTTAATATTATCATTAATAATAATGATGACTATGATGATGATGACCATGTTATCCTTGAATACACAGGTTTTGTACAGTTCGTAGAATCCACTCCTGTAGCTGAAGTACTTGACAAAGATGTAGATGGAAGCATCCAGGTACTGTACATGTATAAGAAGTTTAGTTAGTTAGTTCTCTCCACGCTATGAGGCATGTAAGGCTGTAACTTTCTCTCGCCAACTAGCCCTGTCTTGCGCTGCGCCCGTGACTTCCGCCCAGCTGGTCCACCGTTCTTCTCCATGTGGTTTTAGGTCGTCCCAATCTTCTCTTCCCTTCAGGCTGCCACTCCATCGCCACCATGCAGCCATCATTCCTCCCCTTTCAGAGCATGTGGCCAATCCAATTCTATCTCCTCCTTTGGATTTCATCGTTGATCTTCTTTACGTCTGTTACTTGGGAAATTGTGTCGTTTTGGATATGTTGCGGCCACTGAATTCTTAGAATCTGTCTCAGGCATGAGAATTTAAATCCATCCAGCTTCTTCTCCTCAGCAGCTGTGAGTTTCCATGCTTCACATGTATAAGAAGTTTACACAAACGATAAAACCAAAGGTCCCTTTATTCACTATACAAATTTTTGTGAATTTAAACTTGTCTTAGAACTGAGTGGCAGCCTTGTATCACATTAATTTTACAAACTGGGTACGAAGGCGAGAGTTTACAGATGTGATTCAACTTTGGCCCACAGATTCAGTGTTCATATTCAAACAGTATTGTTAGAAAATTGAATGAAGAGTTAATTATTTACCTGAGTGTAAATCAGGAGAATGTTGTATCAAGATGATACAACCATTTGTGAGTTACTAATGATCCTACTAAATGCTGTCTTGTCTCACTTGAGAGTGTGCAAAGGAGATCCTCCAACCTAAACTGCAATTTCTGTTTCCTAGATTCCTCAAAGTGTTGTGTCCACCATCAAAGCTTTAATTTCACTTGTTATATTTAATTGCTATGTGGCTGTAATATTTTTGGCCCCCCGGTCCTCTAGTGTGCCCCCACCCAGTTGACGAGTAAAATTGTCTGGCGTTAGACAGAGTAATCTCCCAGGAGTTAATGAGTTAAGTTCTTTTTTTTTTTCCCACTCAGAATTACTTTCGCAGACATGCACCCTGTGAAAGTGCACCATACGGAATCAGCCCAGAAGTCATGGATACGTATGTCAAGAGCTGTGGTATTGCCATCAAATAATTATGTGCTTGGCCTGGGGTATACAAAAAGATGATGGAGAGTCTGAACATTAGAAATTATAATTATATTTAATGGGGGACACCAAAAAAACTTGCTCATTGAGTGTATTAAGCTTGTATCATAAAGCAACCAGCAGGACCCAAATGAATCAATAGGATTTTCTAAGAGAGAATATTTTTAGCCTATAGCAAAGAGACCAAAATTAATAGTTTATTGACATTCAACTGTTTTCGGGAACTCAAACTTGTTACCTTGAGTGGAGTCCACACAATCTTGAGAATTTCCAGTGTTAATTTTAGAGAATGACCTGAATTAAAATGGTTGTTTTAGATGCATAAAATTCTAATTCTTTAAAATTAGGTCACTGAAGAGTGTAATAACTGGAAGAAGTTACAATAATTGCAGTTACTGTTAAAGATATGGTAGTGCTGGTTGATTGTAATGGATAGCTTTTTTCTCCCCAGCTGGCTATTGTGTGATTACGTACATCCTTAGTGTAGGAGATAGACATCTGGACAATTTACTGCTTACAAAATCGGGTAAGGAAAGCCATGATGTTAATTTTGATGGAAGCTGGTTCCTGTGCTACATGTATACAATAATTGTTGAAGCTAAATTTGTCTTTATAATGTATTTTATTATTTTCATTAGGAAACTTGTTTCACATTGACTTTGGGTACATCCTTGGAAGAGATCCTAAACCATTACCACCACCAATGAAACTTAGCAAAGAAATGGTAAATAATAGTATATGTATTTCTGGAGTCATAAAATGCAAAAATTAGTTTCCAGTTCATCCATTACATATTGAAGCAATCATGCCTCAGAGGCAGTCTAGTCCAAAATAATTATTGGTTAGGTATATTACCTGTAATGACCATAAAAAAATAATCAGTATTATTGAAACTATGGTATTCATTGCTTTACTTAAGGTGGAAGGAATGGGAGGAGCTTCAAGTGAACTTTACCAAGCATTTAGGAAACAGTGTTTCACTGCTTTCCTTCACTTAAGAAGGTGAGATATCATCAAGGCACTGTACAGCAATAATAATTAAAAGGTTTTCTGTTTGCTTACCAGTTTTGTGTAACATACTGTTAAATGTGTAATAAAGTTATGTTGCCCTGACTTGACAAACTTGTTGTTTGTGTGGTGTTTTTTTTTTTTTTTGGTTTATGCATTATAGTTATGTATTTATCATGAAGAAAGTATCTGCACCCACTTTGATTTTATTCATGACGCCAGTCAATCATTTCACTTGAGGGAGTTCATTTTGAAAGCACACAGGTACTTACGTACAGTAATACTTTGAGCACCCTCTGTAGCTTTAGACTGAACATACAAATACAGCTGTACATGACTTTTATGACTTGTGTGAACTTAACTATTAATAGTTCTATACTAGGTACTAGTTAAGATGAAAAGCACACAAACACTACCCAGAAAAATAAATACCAATAGGTACCGGTAAATGTTTGTAATCATAAAATATAGCAATTTAATTGTCTTTGTATATTCTGTACAGTGTTCATAATATTAGAGTATTAAATTTATTCCAAAATCATTAAATTTTGTTACTAATCCATGATTTTAATTTGAAACCTGCCACAACAATATTATTGCAGCTGGAAAATGATAGTAACAATTTGCAGTTGACAAAATTAATGCGATAATTCAATTAATAATATGGATTTCAGGCATGTCAATCTCTTTTTGAACCTTTTTGCTTTGATGGTGGATGCAAATGTACCGGACATCGCACTAGAGCCTGACAAAACTGTTAAGAAGGTGAGCTGAGGTGACCAAACCACTGGAGAGCTTCTGCCTGAGAGACCGGGGCAGACTTGGAAATGAAGGTCGGCCGATTTCGCTTAAAATTGGTACACAAGGTACTTATGTCGACTTATGTAATATGCCAAAGTTTCAGCTTCAACGACTTTTTTTTAGCCGAGTTCTGGATATCAGCCCCTCAGGGGTCCCCAGAGGCTGATTTTCAGTGCAATTTTGGCCACTTTTAAATCTCTCTTTTAGCAACAGGAAATTAATTTCAGGCAAAAACAAAACCATCTTTGTAAAGCCCTATCCTCAGGCTTCTATGGGTGAGAACATTAGCTCATGGAAATGTTTCGCTAGCCTGTGGCTGTTATCACAACTTGGTCATATTTGAAGCATATGGGAAGCAACCGGAAATGGCCTGTTTTTCGGACCACATATTTTCCATGCCCATGTTTTATATCTTGAGGTCTTAGTATCCCTGCCAAGTTCAGCCCTTAGTTTAGTAATATCAAGAAAAAAATACTAAGGTTGAGGCATTTTACTAAGAAAAAAACTTACGAGAAGATGGCTAACCAGGCCACTTCCAGTTAAAGTTTCAACAAAGCGTGTCTGCAAAAATCAGCCATTTAATTTCGACTATCTTTTTTCCTTCCAAGTTATGGTAAAAAGAGACTCTGAAGTTAATTGTCACCGAAAAGACTTGCCGTTAATAAGAAATTGTTATGTGATTGTTTTAGGACCGATCAGATAGTGGTCCGACAGCGGTTATAAATTTCTTGGAAGAAGTCTTGAAAATTACGGACAATAGAGCCGCTGCGAAAACTCTTTATTTACCTAACAACACATCTCTTGCCGGTAAATCACAATGCAAAAATTGCATCTTTTTCGTCCAAACTGCAATGTTAAGTTTATCTCCTTTGTTCAACTCGTTCAACGTATCACGTCTGTGGCCCGTAGTAATGAAGCGCTAATTAAATCAGGATAAAAGCAAGCTTTGTAGTTCCATTCAGTAGTACTATAACCCACCTGTTTGGACTTTAATATTTTCTGAAGAAAAAAGAACTTATCGGTCTCTTTAAGTGCAACCAAAACATCTGTGGTGACACTACTTGAGAATCGTTTTGAACTTGTATGAGAACCTCAATGGCATGATTTGTTTACTGAATATTTATTCATACCCAGTGCCCCAGTGTAAATGGCTCAACACGGTCCGTTTCCGCCGCCAATCCGCTAAATTGCTAGAAGATTACTCACGGGCACTCTTTCCCTTTCTCTATCAGTATTTTCCTTTTGTTGCTTTCTCAAACAGCACAGATCCATGGTGGCATCCATACTGCATATATATCCAAAGATAGGCCAGGGGTGGAGTGGGTTATCCTTCCGGCAAAGACTACTGTTTTGGCAACTTGGGAAATAAAATATTTCAGCTTTTTTGGAGCCCTTAAGAACTTGGGGGTTTTTTATGGCACCCGTAGCTGTAGATCACATGAAAAAGTAAGTCTTTATGGAATCACACTGAATTGCTGACCCTTAACTCTAGTTTCGGTAATAAGAAGCAACCTAGGCGGTAATCGCCCTGGAGGGCCATTATGCATGCTGTAGGTGATAAGGTAAGTCGTCACAAGGCCTAGTGCCCGCTCGTACCTGCTGGAGCTTAAATTGGTTACTGCTCTTCTTTCCTGGACAGGATAATAATCACTGGTGCCCATTTATACATCTGGGTGGAGAGAGGCACTGTTAAAGAAAATTGCCTTCCCAAGACGACATGTCAACGCCCTAGTAACCAGGACCGCCCGATCCAGAACACACTAAAAATTAAAGTGTAAGACTACACTTAAAAATGGTGGAAAATTGTTGCCACCCCCGCAAGCCTTTTTTTTTGTGTATTATTACACCAACTTCTAAAGTGTAGTTTAACTCTCAAAAGGATGGTAAATTTACACGCAAAATAGTGTAAAATGGGTATTATACAACTTTGCACTTGTAAAGTTACACATCTAGCAAGGGTAATAATATCAGAAAGGATGCGTAAAATTACCCCGAATTACGGTGTAGTGATCTTGCCAGCCCCGCTACCCTTTTTGGAAGGTGTAATTTTACCCCATCTAAAAAACTTGAAATTACCACCAAAAGACGTATAATTCAACCATAAAATGAAGTGTAATTATGTTTATTTATCATCAATTTATAAGTAACATTACACATGACGCTACATCGATGGGTAACAAACTCAAGCGTCAAATTACAATCGCTTACTTAAGTAAAAAATGCACAACTCTAGATTCACATTTCTCTAACTTAGCGTAGGGCCATTAAGGTTGGTTTCCATATGATCACAGACGACACGGATCGCAGAAAGCTCTTCGATCGTCTGCGATCGTGATTGCACACGATCGCAGAAGGTAGAACCAAGTTCTGTCGCATTGACAGGAATTTTGTATGAACTGAAGATTTGGAGAGCGTGCTTCGGCAAGAAAATGTATGTATTTGTGCAGAATTGAGAATAATAAAAACAAACTAAACATTTAAGAGCAACGAGGTGGCCTCCCGAAACGTTTAGTATTCGTTCGCCTTTTTGCAACGATATAAATGTCATCATAATTCGGGAGTTCGCCCGTAATGAGGATAAATGGAGGAGAATCTTGCTTCAACCCAGGTAGCTCTTTTTCAGTAGGCACAACCTGCATATATAAAATGAAGTGGAAAAGAACAGATGTTATAAACATTATAAAAGGTGCAAGTTACATCGAACTGTATGAGGTGCATTAGCCCGCCAGTTCAGATGGAAATTATACTACATGGTACACTATAACAACTAAATTAACTGCATGGTTAGATCTACTTTACAAGTTACATCGAACTGTATGAGGTGCATTACCCGCCAGTTTAGATGGAAATTTCACTACATAGTACCCAATAACAACTAAATTAACTGCATGGTTAGAACTACTTTACAAGTTACATTGAACTGTATGAGGTGCGCCACCCACCAGTTCAGATGGAAATTATACTACATAGTACACTATAACAACTAAATTAACTGCATGGTTAGATCTACTTTTCAAGTTACATCGAAAAATTGCCAAAATGCATCGGGGAGGAAATAAATGGCCAGCACTTTCAAAAGAAAGTGGACACCTTGCCGGCTGCTTTGTTTATTTGCGAGAAAAGAAACTATCTGCGATCTATTATTCTTTTGAAAGTGCTGGCCATTTATTTCTTCCCCCATACATTTTGTTGATTTAGGACAGATTAAAGTCCACATTACATTCTGATTCTACACAAAAAGGAACTGGCATAGCGCGTTAGCGGGCTGGACTCTCGATCGGGCGTCCTGGTTACTAGGGCGTTGACATGTCGTCTTGGGAAGGCAATTTTCTTTAACAGTGCCTCTCTCCACCCAGATGTATAAATGGGCACCAGCGATTATTATCCTGTCCAGGAAATAAGAGCAGTAACCAATTTAAGCTCCAGCAGGTACGAGCGGGCACTAGGCCTTGTGACGACTTACCTTATCACCTACAGCATGCATAATGGCCCTCCAGGGCGATTACCGCCTAGGTTGCTTCTTATTACCGAAACTAGAGTTAAGGGTCAGCAATTCAGTGTGATTCCATAAAGACTTACTTTTTCATGTGATCTACAGCTACGGGTGCCATAAAAAGCCCCCAAGTTCTTAAGGGCTCCAAAAAAGCTGAAATATTTTATTTCCCAAGTTGCCAAAACAGTAGTCTTTGCCGGAAGGATAACCCACTCCACCCCTGGCCTATCTTTGGATATATATGCAGTATGGATGCCACCATGGATCTGTGCTGTTTGAGAAAGCAACAAAAGGAAAATACTGATAGAGAAAGGGAAAGAGTGCCCGTGAGTAATCTTCTAGCAATTTAGCGGATTGGCGGCGGAAACGGACCGTGTTGAGCCATTTACACTGGGGCACTGGGTATGAATAAATATTCAGTAAACAAATCATGCCATTGAGGTTCTCA
The DNA here is from genome assembly GCF_036669925.1 of Montipora capricornis. Taxonomy (NCBI): domain Eukaryota; kingdom Metazoa; phylum Cnidaria; class Anthozoa; order Scleractinia; family Acroporidae; genus Montipora; species Montipora capricornis. The sequence continues at coordinate 42,317,559 of NC_090884.1, forward strand.
TACAAGTTCAAAACGATTCTCAAGTAGTGTCACGACAGATGTTGTGGTTGCACTTAAAGAGACCGATAAGTTCTTTTTTCTTCAGAAAATATTAAAGCCCAACCAGGTGGGTTATAGTACTACTGAATGGAACTACAAAGCTTGCTTTTATCCTGATTTAATTAGCGCTTCATTACTACGGGCCACAGACGTGATACGTTGAACGAGTTGAACAAAGGAGATAAACTTAACATTGCAGTTTGGACGAAAAAGATGCAATTTTTCATTGTGATTTACCGGCAAGAGATGTGTTGTTAGGTAAATAAAGAGTTTTCGCAGCGGCTCTATTGTCCGTAATTTTCAAGACTTCTTCCAAGAAATTTATAACCGCTGTCGGAGCACTATCTGATCGGTCCTAAAACAATCACATAACAATTTCTTATTAACGGCAAGTCTTTTCGGTGACAATTAACTTCAGAGTCTCTTTTTACCATAACTTGGAAGGAAAAAAGATAATCGAAATTAAATGGCTGATTTTTGCAGACACGCTTTGTTGAAACTTTAACCGGAAGTGGCCTGGTTAGCCATCTTCTCGTAAGTTTTTTTCTTAGTAAAATGCCTCAACCTTAGTATTTTTTTCTTGATATTACTAAACTAAGGGCTGAACTTGGCAGGGATACTAAGACCTCAAGATATAAAACATGGGCATGGAAAATATGTGGTCTGAAAAACAGGCCATTTCCGGTTGCTTCCCATATGCTTCAAATATGACCAAGTTGTGATAACAGCCACAGGCTAGCGAAACATTTCCATGAGCTAATGTTCTCACCCATAGAAGCCTGAGGATAGGGCTTTACAAAGATGGTTTTGTTTTTGCCTGAAATTAATTTCCTGTTGCTAAAAGAGAGATTTAAAAGTGGCCAAAATTGCACTGAAAATCAGCCTCTGGGGACCCCTGAGGGGCTGATATCCAGAACTCGGCTAAAAAAAAGTCGTTGAAGCTGAAACTTTGGCATATTACATAAGTCGACATAAGTACCTTGTGTACCAATTTTAAGCGAAATCGGCCGACCTTCATTTCCAAGTCTGCCCCAGTCTCTCAGGCAGAAGCTCTGGAGAGGACGTTTGAGAGATACAGGTTACCTGCAATCAGGCTCTATTTTAGTTTCACGCAGTACACACTGTGAAGTTGGCAAGCAACGACACCAGAAAATAATTATGATTGAAGCTGAAAATGGGCGTGATCACAGGTTATTTGAAAGAGAGCGAGCGTACAGTGCAACACGCCTTACTGTAGCCTCCCAACAAACTTTCACATTTGACAACTACATGTACCGGTACATGTAAATACGTCAACAACCTATGCAACTGTGTTCAAATTTACGAACTTATGAACTTTGCAAGTAGGCGGGACTGTCAATCAAATTCTCACACTCTGATTGGTAATTTGCAAAAACTTTGTTAGGTGGCCATGGTAAGGCGTGTCGCACTGTAAGAGAGTAGCAATTCTGATCATTAAAAATGTTTAAAATGAGCCACGTTCAGAAACTGCAGTTGATTGTGGTGCAACTCACCCCTCCTGGCCAAATCTCTGGGCATTCCAAAGCATGGTCAACCGGCCAGGTGAATCGCTAAAATTTCCATAGAGTAAGCCAAAAGAGAAACACAAGTCTACAGGTATTTTATGGATGGCTTGTCGAATTACAGCCATCACAGTACTGTAGGTGCAGTGTGGAAAGAGAAGCACAAAACAAATTTAATGGTCAAAAATGTTCAGGTTCTTGCTAAACAACACAGTTCTTCAATGGGGCGTTCTGAGAAATGCTAAAGCCATGCCACAGTTTTAAGTTGTAGCCATACATGTCACAGTTTGACTAGTCTGCTTGCAGGCAATAGATGTCGTTGTTGCCGTATCAGACGCCATAATTATTGGAAGAGCATGGGATAGGTCTGGGCCGGTGATCCCAGATCTTCTGACTTCCACCCGTCCAATATGGCGACAAAAAAACAAATTGGCCATTTCCGAGTTCATGGCTGCCTCCTCTTCAAAGCGAGTCTAAGTGCAAAGGTTTTCTTATGAAAATTAGTTTTCATTCATTTTTATGTAAAGTAGAACTAATTATCGTCACAAAAACTTTGCATTTAGACTCGCTTTGAAGAGGAGGCAGATATGAACTCGGAAATGGCCTATTACTGCCTGCAAGAAGGTTACAGTTAGACAAAACTTTAGTGGGGACATAGTTTTTCAGTGAGTGATTAACCCATTGACTCCTAGGGGTTCCCCATTGAAGAGTAAAATCGTCTGGAATTAGACGAAGTAAAATACAAAGTCTGGCCGTTTTAGGGCAGTTTGGGTGTCAAAGGGATAAATTATTAAGCAAGTTAAAAAACTCTAATGGCCACTTGGCTCAAATTCATTCAAATTTTGGTGTTGCTCTAACATTTGCAGACCACGGTAGAATTGGACCACTGGAATAAACTGATGCAGTATAGTTTGTTGTTTTTTTTCTTCAGGTACAAGATAAATTCCGCCTTGACTTAAATGATGAAGAAGCAGTGCAGTATTTACAGTCACTCATTGATGAAAGTGTCAGTGCTATGTTTCCAGTTGTGGTAGAACAAATTCACAAATTTGCACAAGTAAGCCATTGTTGTATGTTGCCATAACTCTAATCTCAAACATTGACTACAAGTGAGGTAAAAGAGAGCCAGAGAATACGGTTGTGTGCCCTTCTGGCCTAACTCTGCAAATAGTCGCAGAATTAGTTGCTCTGCTAACTGTAAAGTGACTACTAGAAGTTCTATTGGATTGTCAAAAATATATAAGATATATATTAATTTATATAGAATTAAATACTGTCTGAATACTGTTCACTCAATCTCGGTTCAATATCAGCTCGTATACCTTAAGTCGTGTTCACATTAGGCCTTGATTATGATTGAATTATAATTACCCGTATATGAAATGGGTTCACATCAACTAATTGCAGTCCCTGATTATAACTGGATTAATAATTACTTCAAACAACCTTAAAGGGGTTGTTTGAAGTAATTACAATGCGTAATTGAACAGAATGGCGAGCATGTGGTGGTATGAGCAGATGAAACTTCTTATTGCTTTTTGGAGCGAAGGTTTGGATTTGTCTTCTTCTATTCTTGGAAGCTATTCTTGGTTGTCTTCTTGCCTCAAGCACATGATAGTGATGATAATCATGGCAGCCACGCGATATGGCGCCATTTTGTCTCACACTGCGAGGTTACCCTGCGTATTGTATTTGAATTTTCGCAGATGTGAACAGAACCATAATTGAATAAAATTGAATGGAGTATGATAGTCTGATATACCGGTATACTTCAGTTAATCATAATCAACGTTGAGTGTGAACACGGCTTTAGTTTGACCTTATAATTACGGTAAAATTAATGATTGTGCTAAGCATTGGCAAGCTAAAAGTTTTTTTGCCAGAAAGCGAAATTTATTTCTGAATAAAGCAAAAAAAAAGTTTGGGGAAAGTTTGGATCAATTCCGGTGATTAGAAGTACAGGAAAAGGTAAGAAAGGTATTTTGTTATAAGCCTGCGTCTGTCTGACCACAAGGTATTACAGAACATCGCATCTTCATCAAGTTTTTTCGATTTTGCTTGTACATGTATTTCGTATTTTCTAAACTTTTGGAGTTTAAGGAATTTAATAAAGCAATATTCCATTCGTGCTTGTTGGATATGAGGCTGCTTATAGCCAACTCAGCACCACGCGCCTCATTGGCTATTTATCATCTCATATCCAACGCGTGCAAATGGAATAATTGTTAATTATATGGTCCTGTAAGCTGCAGCATTGACCATTTTTAAAAAGGCACCTTTAGTTACATTTGCGTCAGTCACCAATCTTCCTCCAGCTACAAAAATAGTTTTTTTAAGATACCCATAAAAACTATTGTTCTCTCTCTTAAAGTGCCCCTGTGATCAAAAAAACCACTTCCTTTTTTCCTTCTGTTTGCTTAACACCTGACTGGCAAAATTTTGAGCTTTGATTTTTATCCAAAGGCCGTTTACTTTGAGTGTAAGTTTTGGATTTCACGGTCCGCCATTACTCACGTTCAAAACTGACCGATTGGACCTCAGACGGGTGGATTCAGGGAAAAGTGACGTCAGAGGCTCACTAGCTTAAAATTTCAGCGTGAGTTTAAAAGTCTGAAAGCCCAAAATGCCCGTGCTGCATATTAATTCTGCGGCGTACACACGTATTGCATTCTTAAACTAGTGAGCCTTTGACGTCATTTCCTCCTCGATCCAGCTCTCTCAAGAACATAATGTTAGTAATGGCGGACCATTAAATAGGAAAATTACAGTTAAAATAAAGAGGTGTATTTTTGAAATCAAGGCTTAAAACGTGGGTCACTTAGTGTTTTGTTAACATAGTTTTGAAATCCAAAGAAAAATATGAATTGATTTTTTGGTCACAGGGGCACTTTAAAAGTCCTAGTTTGTTGGCAATATAATTGGTCTCTGTAATTATGAGAATAGCACTAATTATTTCCCTGCTTTTTTATAGTATTGGCGGAGATGAGGAAGGCAAAAGTCAGGAAGCATTAGTTAACAGAAACTCTTCCTTTAATAATGTCGTTCTCGCTAGTGGTGAACTCAAGTGTACAGTACTACTTAATGAAGGAATGGATAAATTAGGGCAACAACATGACAATCAGACAGTCTGAGTATCTCATGAAATCCTGGTCGCGTTAACATAAGATGATCCTTGCTAATCACTCTTTTTTTATTACAAAACAAAAGGACATACAGTACAAAGCTGTATGATACCATAGGCACAAGACCATTCTAGGAAAATTAGTTACATCTTGTGTCCAAATTAATAGACTTGATGTTCTAATGTCTCAAAAAAAAAAATTTGTGTTTGATGCCACAGCCAAATAATCGGCAAGGAATTCTGTAGAATTCCAAAAGTAACATAGTTAAAAACAATTCGGTAGCCGTCTCATACAAAAAGACATGTAACTTGAGATCAAAAGCTCAGTTAAAAGTTATTATATATTAGGTAATGATGACAAAATTACAAAGAACTTGATGTTAAATATGTACAGAGTATCTGATAGAGCAAAATGAATAGAGATATGACCAAGATAAAGTTCACTTCATCTGTGTGTTGCTATTTAGGAGCATGCATTGTTCCTGCAGCTTATGCAAAGGGTTTTCTGTACAATATGCTGCTGCCTGGGGGGAAAAAACACCTGAATTTATTCAAGAGGTATGCACCAGTAAAGTATTATTTTATGACCTTCAACCCATGTTTCAAGCATAAAATTGTGCAAATCTTACCTCTCTTAAGTGTTCGGTATTTTCAACCAGCTGTTTTTCAGTGTCTACCAGCTTTTCTCTCTTTTGTAAAACATCACTTGTCAACTTTTCATTCTCTTCTTCTAACTGTGGAAGAAAAAATAATTCAGTTTAGATTTAAAACACAATCCACCAGAGACCTCATTAGACACAGTTAACAAAAACAGTTTAATTTAAGGTGGCTTATCCGAAGAAAAAGATTGATCGAGAATTAAAGCAACAGGATGTTTCTTCTGAAGTGTTTGTCAAGTCTGCAATAGGTCTTTTTGCAGTTGTTTGCTCAGTGACCTGGCCTATGAATGGCTGCGAGGCTGTCCGTGACCTTGTATTGATACAGACCTCACTGCTTTTATCATGTAAGTTGTGTTGTTGTAGTTCTAATTAGTCTACATGTACATTAACATGATTAGAAAACGCAAAGGTGTGTATCAAAGCAGAGTCACTGGCAGCCTCGCTTCCATTCTTAGGCCAGGTAAAATGGTCCATTGATGGAAAACTCTAAATTTAGTGGAGGGGGACTGGGAACTAGACATTTCAAAGGCCCTTTTTATAAAAACTAGCCACACAACCCCATCCTTAAAGTGCTACTGTGATCACATAGAGTACCATGAAACATTAAAAATGCTGTTTACCGTTTGGAAATATCTGCATTGGTTCCGGAGATATTTAAGTTTGAAAAATGTGTTAAATATGCAAATAAGAAGGCTGATGACGTCATTCACCCAACCCAATAGAACATCAAGAATATAAATAGGGCTATCTCGTTCAATTTGCAACAGAGACCATTGAAACTTGGTGAGCTACAGTAATAGTTCTGAGGGCAACACACCTACGACTGTAAAGGAATTTGTTCCCATGGCAACTCACTCTTTTCCAGTCCCCTCCAACTGATTTCAACATTTTGGTGATCTCAGGGTAGAAATACATTTACCAAGGCCACAAACTTGACCTAACATCTTTATATGCTGGCAGGATCATGCAGATGAGGCACCATTTGCAAATATCAAAACAAAACACCAAAGGTGGTCTGCAAAGCTTTTAATATCAGGGAGGTCTGGAACCCAGTATGTTGCCATGGTAACAAAAATGGTATGCTCATATTGTGGAACACATCTCCTAGAATCTTAGTGCAAAGAACCAAGTATTTCTGATACAAATTGGCTGAGATATATTTCTCCCATCATACTTGATCCAAATTTGGTTGGGTTTATGACGTCATCACTTCCCTAACTTTCATAGTAAAAAAAGTTGAAGATCTCCAGAACAGAAAGAGATAGTTGAAAATGGTAAGCAGCATTCTTCTTCTCGTAGAGTCTAGGTGTTTATGTGCGAAAATGGCTTAGATAGGGAAGATGCAAATTTCGTCACTGTAGCACTTTAAAATTTCAGGATTTGCTGAGTGAGAAGAAATACTTACATATAATCTGTCAGACAGGTTTTCCGCATATGGCAAAAATGTTGATTCTTGTCTATTTTGATGATAACTGAAAAACTGTCGTATAGATCTTTTTTTAAAAAATGTTGACAGTTCCGTCCTCATCTTGTTTACTAACTCGCAAAATTTTAACCCCTGTCATACATTTACACCTAGGTTTTGACAAAAAGGCCTTTAAAAATGTCTAGTTTCTAGTTTCCAGTCCCCCTCCAGGAGCTTGGTCACTATACATTTTACATCAATTGCAGTGACTACAGTTGTAACACTTCAGAAGAGACATCCTGTTGCTTTAATTTTGCAGATTTAAAAATCTTGGTTTTTTCTTTGGAAAACTGTGTTTTGGAGCATGTGAATGCTTGACAAATTATGTACGTTTGTCTCTAAACTTCAATATCCATTTCTTGGGCAGTTAACCACACACTTTACACTCAGAGATTAATAAATTATTAAATTGAATTTTCTGGTAACCTTCTCATAGTTAACGTTATCGTTGCTTAAGTCAACTGGCCTCATACCTTTTCAAGCATGCTTGTTATTTGAGTCTTGTAGGCAAGTTTGACTTGCATAACATGATCACAGAGATCTTTCCTGGGATTTCCTGAAGGTCTCCTAAAGAATTCAAAATTGATTTGCATATTTGCAAAGTCAGTTTCATTTAAACCTTTGATACATGTAATGATTAAAACATGAAAAACCACCTTAGTTTGACATGTTCAACAATGTTGTGGATAGTGTCACAAAATAACTGATATCAGGCTTTGGAATAGATGACCGTAGGAAGTACTAATTGACGACACCACACGTGGCAACACCTACATGTGCAGCACTGTAACACTAGGCTGTGTGTGTGGCATACATTTTACTGGTCATTTCTTTTTGTTAAAACCACCTCAGAATTTCTGGCAACAACACAATCATGCAACTAGTAACCATTCAATCTCTATATTTACTAACCATTGTAGTGTACATTGCACAACTGTGTCCCTTTAGTAAAAATTTTTTTTTAGTGAAGTTGGTGTTGTTGGTGTTGGTGTTGTGTCGGTCATTTGTCAGTCACATGTTGACCAACGTGCGATGGGACCTTATCCTATTAGCCATTCATAGAAGATGGTCCAACACAATGGTAAATAAGAAAATGGTTTCTTTACCATGCAGGCTGTGACTTTCCTTTAACAGAATCTTCAACAATGTAATCTAGCTCATTAAAGAAATATACCAGATCTTCTTGCTTTATCATCAAATCAATTTCCTTCTACAACAGAAACATACATGTATGAGGAGAAAGAATACTCAGTTAGTGGGAGGACTGAACCAAAATTGGACAATTCAATACCTACATTGTAAACTGTGGCACGAGGAACCAGATTTTTTTTACAGTCAACCTATGTCAAGTGTGACCAGTTTCCACAATTCTAATTCCTCTTTGGAACTTAATCTGAGATTTAAATTGGAATCTTGAAGATTTTTCTGAAAGTTGCTACGAAAAAATGCACAATAACTGGGCATTAAACTCATCACCAACAGACGAGCGCTGGGAAAGGTGCTGACAAATTAATCGGTGGGAGCCACATGCATGCGCGTAGCTAACCATGACAACTCTGTGAGTGGGCCACCACCAGGCACCATCACACTGAAAGTCCAGATCTAGAGGAAAGTATTTACATATACCTCCCAAGGGATGGGAGGAACAGGGGCACAAGAACGGCAAGGAACAGGGCTGGATTAAAACGCAAATGATCAATCGCACACATAAAATACTTGACAGCAAGGGGGCGCCCACACAATTTACCGAGTGGGACTGCTGGCCAGCATTGTCTAGCGTTTAACCTTGCCTAAACTATATTTAGCCGCATATAATAATTCATCAAATGCTTGAAATAGTTTTCCCATTTTCGGTATCTCTTAAGGAATAATTATAGATGTATACACAGGACTTCAGAATCTCGAGAACAGAGTTCAAAACAGCCACGCAGATTTGAATACTCAGTTTAACTTTCAAAACTACTGGTCACGTGTGACAGCTTGACTATAATCCTGTGGTTTTGAACAGAACTGAAGATGATGACCATAACTGAGTAAGAGCTATTTGAAAACAGATTTATGTCACTGGTTATACAGGAGGATACACTGTAGTACAGTGTTAGCTAGGAACATCCTTCACAATACAGATCAGCTTCAAGGTGCAGGAGCATTATACTTCTGTAAAGATATCGTCATTGCAAAACTTGAGACAGTCTAACAGAAAAGTGTGCGAGCAATGCCCTGCTAACAAGCACCTCAACATCCATGTACTGTCCCCTACATTTGACCATAAGCCTGGATACCATTACAACTGTCTTGGTCAATCTTGGATCATCAGTGAACACAACGGAAAGAAAAAAGATACATAATCACCCTCACAACCTAGAGGATGTCCCAGGATTGTTCAAACAACTCTGCCCAGTTTATCATCATGATAGAAGTTTTTGACTTGCGGTATTAAATTTCATACCTCAATATTGCTCCGTAGTTGCTGCATAAGCTGTTCAACGATACTTTTAAATTCCAGGGGATTTCTTTCTCTGATGGAAGTAAAACATCTATTGAACTTCTCCTGGCTGGAACAAAGTAAAGCAAAAAATGTGATGAACAAGCCCCAGAAAAAGCATGTCCAGACACCAGCAAGGGATTTTTAAAATACTCCATTACCAGCAGTCTAACATGACTTTCTTTTCCCATTTAGAGTTATTTTTTTATCTTTTGTATGGCTACATTAAAGCTAGGTTTGACGGAGATGTTGCCGGAGTCTTCTATCAGCCAACTGTGCATAATGTACAGCTGTACAGTCATGTAAACAGAGTTTCGGGAGCAATTCTAGAATACCAGTTCACTGCCAAGTTGCTTATGTCAAAGTGACTGTGGACTGCAGTGGCAAAACTTTGACAAATCCCAAAAATTGAATGGGTTCTCCAGTCCAATCTCTTGGAGGTTTGTATTGTGTGCCTGTCATGGAGTATTTAAAAAAATCAGTCTGGTACATTGCTGGACATATTTACACTACGTGTGTACCTTAACCCATTGACACCTTAATAATGCCCTAGGATGTCTCCAACTGACAAGTAAAAATAATCGTCTGGCTTTAGACTAACATTTGTTAAGTCTCACACTCAGGGGTCAATCAGTTAAATTAATAGAGGGGACATAGTTTTTGACTGCTTAGCGCATGACCATTTACACCTCAAACGCCCTAGGATGCCTCAACTTGATGAGTAAAATTGTCTGGCGTTAGAGTAAAATCTATAAAGTCTCATGCCCAGGTGTCAATGGATTAACCCTTTGTCACCTGAACCAGCCAAAACCGGCCAGTATTTTGACTCTAACACCAGACAATTTTACTCGTCAATGGGTTAATTAATTAATTAATCCCTCGGTTAATTAATTAATTAATTAATCCCTCACTGAAAAACCCCATTAAAACCTTTTCATATCTCTGTTTCTAATGAAATAAATCTTTGCTTCTTCCTCAATAACGTCGTCCTTAATATTGTCATGATATTAGTGTTCCGTCGATGCAGATCCACTATCGTGCAAAGTATTAATGCAAACTTGAGAACTTGTAAAGTTTTCTTCCCGGAGGACTCTGATTATTAAATTCTATCACCCGCCCGGGACGGCAAAGGTGTCAAATACCCGGGGTATGCCCGGTTTGGGGGGAGGGGGAATGTTGAAGCTTCGATTTGACCGATACAGTGAACTGTAACCATGACCTATGATCTGTAAAAAATACCTACCGTCCCTGAGTTCGTTCCAATTTTGAGATATTTGTGACTGTATGTGGTGACCACACTACTGCCAACACAACAATACTCTAACTGATCTAACCAGGGCAAGATACAATACAATGTACAATACGATACAATAAAAGATACAGGACAGTTTTTAAGCTAAACATTGCTCCCTGGCACAGTTAATTTGATAAATAAGCTTAAACTTCACCTTAATACTTGATTTACTATGCATTCATGTTTATATCGAAAAAACATTCAGTCCCACCTTCCAGCAGCCATGATTTTATCCAAACACTTGTTCATTACTTTTCTAAATGATTCCATTCGTCTTCCCTCAATTTCAGTCCGTTTCTCAAAGGTACTACTCTCTTTCAAGGACGGAGAAGTACTTAACTGCGACACGGATCCGGAATCCTCTATTTCAGCCGCCATTTTGATTTAAAAACGCGCGCTAAATCAACTCAGGCCTGGGTCCTCAGCCTACAAGTCTTTCTGGAGGGAGAGGAAGGAATGGGACGAGGAGTTGTTCACAGAGAAGCCATGGCCAGTAATTAATAGCAGAGTTACCTCTGTTAAAGGTAAGCCTTGTTTTTTTTTGATAATGCACTGACTTATTTGAACTCGCAACTACGCTTTGTATGTTTCATTTACCCACTCGCACCATAGTTAAGTAGCATATTTTTGCCGTGAAAGTTGGAAGCGCACAAGTTACCATGTACCATGATGACAAAAAGGCATGAGTAGCTAGTGTGAGCGTTCTCCCGCCGTTTAAGTCACATTACTGTATTTTCATTATACCTTCAGTCTTGGCGAGTCCATGGCAGACTTTATCTACAGCTCTGATCCGTCGAACAGCCCTACATTGACCCAATATCACTTTGTTTTGGAGAAGGTTCTCTTTTACACTAAAATCACTTAAAGAGCTACTGTGATCAAAAAATCTCTTCCTTTTTTTCTTCAGATTTTAAAAGTGTGATTGCTTAACACTTGACTGGCAAAAGTTTTATTCAAAAGTTGTTTACTTTGAGCGTAAGTTTTGGACTTAATGCTCCACCATTACTCACGTTCCAAACTGACCGACTGGACATCAGAGGATTGGATCTAGGGAAAGTGACGTCATTGAATTTCAGTGTGTAAATGCAGCTTATTATATGTGCAAAACACAAGTTTAGAAGTCTGAAAGCCCAAAACTCTCATGGTGCATATAATTCAGCCGCATACTCATGCATTGCATTCTTAAACCATTGAGTCTTCAACGTCATTTTCTCCTCGATCCAGCTCTCTCAAGACTTTAATTAAAGTTAGTAATGGCCGTCAATAAAATAGGAAAATTCCAGTTGAAATAACAGATGTCTTTTTAAATAAAGGCTACTTGTAGTTTTGAAATCCAAAGAAAAATATATAAATTGATTTTTTTGGTCATAGTAGCACTTTCAACTTTGAATGTTTATTCATAAGTGCTGCGAGGGCTTACTTTTCTTCCTCACAAACCAATGCTGAATGACCAAAGACAATTACTGAAATTTGAGGTCACAAAGACAAACCAGAGGTCATCACAAAGGCTAAAGTTGACTTAAGAACCTTTTGTTAGCAGTAAATTGTTGTATCAGAGTTCTCACTGGGCTCTTTCAATCAATAATTGATTGAAAGAGCCCAGTGTAAAGAAACTGATTTCTTTCTCTTATATTCTGCATTATTACGGGCCAAATAATATTATTATAGACTCAACAGAACATCACATCTCGGATTGGTCAATGACGAATGCATAAATAAGTTATAGAGTCAGTGCAATACAGAAGTTGCCATGGAAACTCCGTGATGGAATAATTTTGTTGAGCTTGATGTGCTTGTTCATGATGTTTTGATAGTTTTCAAATTGCACTCGTCTATGACTCATACTATGGCTCATGCGATTTTGAGAACTTTGAAAACATCACCTGTGCCCATACATGTTAATCATGAAATGAACTTGTGTTCGTACAATTTTCTACACTTATTCTATATTCTGCATAATAATTGTTATAATGTGGGTCATTTATGCTATGCATTACCATTATGGATTGCTACAATGTAATAAAATAATGATCTACATGTACATGTACTGTGGTGCTTTCTTTCTAGGGCTCATGTTACGGGCCTTAATGGTACGTTGTTGGAAAGCAACCATGAAGCCTAACAGCACTAAAGGAATTTCATACTTAGTCAAGAGAACAGTGAAAACTGGTGCAAGGAATCAGCCAGTTCCAGTCCATGGATTTGTTTTTGATCTGGACGGTACTCTTACTCTACCAGTTTTAGATTTTGCTGAGCTGCGGCGTAGACTTCAGTGCCCTAAAGGTGTGGATATTTTGGCCTTTTGCAACTCAAAGTTGGGAAAAGATAAAGAAAAAGCACTGCAGATTGTTGAAGAATTTGAAGAGGAAGGAAGACAGAATACAAAGTTACAACCTGGTGTCTGTGAACTGCTTAAGTTTTTAGCTCAGAGTGGACTTAAGAGAGCTCTTATCACAAGGAATCTACAGGCATCTGTGGACCAGTTCTTTGATTTGTTGGGTGATCCTGGTAATTATGGTGGACCATTTACCCATGTAAGCCATTTTCAACAAGTGTTTAATAGTACTGTAACAGTGGTGTACTGCACCTGTGTGAGAAAGATTATACTCTTGCTTGTTGAAAGTTGGCATTGGGACGACTGTATTTTGTTTGATTCCTTTCTGGACTGCACATGTTTAGAAATGAATCTAATCAGATGCAAACTCAATTCCATGAAGTATGCCTCAAGTTGAAAAGGGCATTGCTACACTGTATATTTACCTAATTACAATAACTCAGTGGTAGCATCAAGGTTATACAGAGTAAAATCTGTCTGACACTCCCAGGGGTCAATAGGTTGAGATATAATTTTGCAAGAGTGCCCCTTGGGAGCATGCCAAGACTACAATAAGTGCCAAAAGGGTTGAGACACTTTCTCTTTTAAGGAATCTCGGACAAATCCCTTCCCTAAAATCTTTCCATCTAACCCCCTCCCCCTCAAACAATGTTGTTTTCTCATCGCCAACTCTTCCTTTTTCCGTCACCAACATTGAAGGGCGGAGTGCAAGTGGAAAATGTAACATTAAGGTGATTTTTCCCTCATTGTTGTCTTCCCAGTTCAGTGTCTCAACTATTTTTGTTGCTTATTATAGCTCTGTAACTGATATTCACTTATTTGAGTTTCAAGGTTATGTAGCCCAGCACAAGGGGAGGTTACATATTTAATTTAAAGCAGATGACACCATTTGTTGGTTTTTGGTGAAAAGGACAAACCGGAGTATTCAGAGAAATAGTGTAGAACCAACCAACAAACATACATGTAACCCACATAATATCATCAAGACCAGGAATTCACCTTGAGCCACATTTATTTGGTGTAAGGTCTAATCACTGCACAAACCTAATTCTTTCCACTTGAGAGCAAATCAAAGCAATATATCTTCAAGACATTAGGTATGCATTATAGAGTCTGTTCACAGGAGGCACATTGTAATGAACAGAATTGTTCTGAAGTTCTTGGTACCATTCACTGGGACCTTTGATTTGTGCTTGTTAGCTTATGATTTGAAGCTGACCTCATTAATTTTGTTTTGTTTTTCTTTAAGTCTCTCACACGTAATTTCACGCCTCCAAAACCTGACCCTGCTTCCCTCCTGTACATTTGTGAGCAGTGGGGAGTTCACCCAAAAAATGTAGTTATGGTCGGCGATCACCTCCATGACATACAGTGTGGAAAAAGTGCTGGCTCAGGTACTAATAATTTTTCTTTTCAAGCTCTCCATATTTGCTCAACAATCAGAGAGTCTTGTTTGGATTTGTTTCCGGTTCTCCTGGATTCAATTCTACCATGCTTTGTAAATAGCCAACCGGTTGCCTCCTGCCAGTTGGGGTTCTTAATTAATCATGTTTCATGTTTCTGTTAAGTTTGAATTGTTTCTTTCAGATTATTAAAAGTGGGGTGCCCGTGAACTAGCTTGATAGCTATCAAAGGGCACTTCGATTTTCCACTATAAACAAAGCACACCGATCCATCGGCAAGGGTAAATTAAACTGAGAGTCAATTAATGTGGCTGAGTCAAGGTGACTGACTACCTTCCCTCCCGCTTCATTAGAAAATAATGTGCACATAGATTCTAGTCAGTCAAACACTGTTGGCAATTTTGTACCTTACGTTAAGTTTGTGTTGACATACTTTGTTTGCTTGTAGAGAGCTTTAGATTCTAGGATGAGAACGACTACGAGTACCAAATTTTCTCATAGAACAACAGTGAGCGCGCGCAAACTAGCGTCATTTTGGCGGGAAAAACTTGTTGCTGTCGTCATTTTAGTACGAGGTTTTGCAAATATGTTGTTGCATCAAAACAAGTCAACAACAGGGTAGCAGTTTTGGCATTTTTCGATCAGCAAAAAGGCCCAGGTAACAGTAATAAGAATAACTGAGCAAGCTATACTGCTAACAAAGAATAAGATTAATCGTACGGGTTATCAAATCTTCTAAGTATTTTTGCTAAAAACAAACAGTCAAAACTCGTACTCGTTCTCGTCCTAGAATCTAAAGGTCCCTTGTGTCATTTACTACGAAGACCAGACTGCTTTGAGTTGCTTTTATTGTCAGGCAAACTTAAGCAAGGAGAGATGAGAAAAATCTGAATAACAAAGCATTTTGACAAAGCATTCTGGTCTCCGTAGTAAATTGACACCATCATGCAAATAGCCTATGCACCTCCCTTGTGTACCTCTTGCCCTAATATGTTGTCCTTGTGGCACTTAGATAATTTATAATTGCAAGCCCATGTCTATCTCACAAAATTGAATAATCAAATACTTATTGTTGGCATGTATTGATTACTTATATGTCTCAGTAGTAGTTTCGTACAGTACCATACATTTTACAAATGAAAGAATGTCAATGTTAAAAGGGATGGCACTTTTTGGATTCTTACAGTAGATAAGTGACAGCTTCTGAGAAAATTCTTTGAGACAGCTCACAGATTTGGCAACAATAATATTGGTCTCCTTCTTTACCAATGTTGTTTTCATGCAATTTTCTCAGAACATTGGTACGGGGAAAGGAAGTGTGATCTGTCACGACAATTGCAGCTAATTTCAGATTACATGAACTTTTTAGGTTTATGGTTTGAATAGGCTAGTTTCGAATTGTGCAGCAATAAAAGAACAGAGTCGAGGTTCAGGGGAATAATTAGCATTTTGTATTGTTCAGAACAAAGGAAAATGCAAATTATTCCCCTGAACCTCGACTCTGTTCTTTTGTTGCTGCACAATTCGAAACTAGACTATTGTCCATGATCAACTGAGATAGGAGTATCACAGATGCTTCCTTGGTTTTTCTTTGTTAAAAATGATAGCATGTGAAAGATTTAATACGTGGATGAAATATTTCGTCAACCTGAGATAGTCACATATTAACCTGGATGACAAATTTGATAATGGTTTGTTGTTTCAGTTACAATACTTCTGAATGATTCAACGAATGGAGACTTCAAGAAACAGGCTGACTTCAACGTAGACTCACTAGATGCGATTAGAACTTTAGTTACCTCAAATGATATGTTTGCTTTGGACAGAGAAGATGTTCATACAGACACGTGAAAGACAAGAGTTTCAGCTCGATTTATCCAACGATAGTGTTCTTTCCATTATACGAATGGATGTTAATACTATGATCAACATTAAAATATATATATTTTGTGCAAATCATGAGGGAACACTAAAATCTGTTCAGAAAAACCAGGGCAGGAATATGTTGAAAATTTAATAAAGGAAGAGTTAAGATTTTTTTGGGTTATTTTCTCCGGCGTTCTTTCTATCTTCCCTCTTTATTTTTTTTTTTCATTTTTTTATTTCTCCCTTTCTTTCTTTCGTTAATGAATATTAGCCTGCTTTTACGTGTCCTTGATATTAGATTGGGTGCTATGCCAAACTCCGTTCCCCATTGAACACGATCAGTATTGATGGCAAGAAAATAAAAACCAATTTGCAAATATTTATCTTGCTAGTGTAAACATTATTACAATAATTAAAACTTTAGGAGTCCTTGTGAGTCATCAGTAGCCTAATAACTTGGAATAAAATCGTCTCGTCTGTGCCAACTAACACCCGCTCAGCTTAAACTTTCCCGAACACGTTGGTAAGTTGCTCTCTTCGTCCCTCATTGTAACCTCCAGGTACATCCAACACACCTTTGGTTCGACGGTAAAATGGCTATCCGTCGGTACTTGAAAAATTAAACCCTCACCCGTCCAGATATCAACTCCACTCAGCTTCCGTGTCTTACACGGGCAAAACCTTATACTTTGTCTATAATAGTTGCATTGATATTATGAATGCAATGTTTTGAAAGAAGATTAATCAGTTCTTTATGCACTTTCAAGAAACGTTACAAAAGAAAATAGTTGCATAAAGATTTATTTTGCACAAATCAGGGTAACAAACTCGGACCTCGTTTCCATGTTTGTAACCGTGAAGTGTCTTTTCAGACTTGTTATCGCTTGGACAAGCATGGGACATAAAAAAGTTGATATTATTTTAATGATTGTGTGCTACTTCTCCTTTGCGTATGTTTTGGATAAGGATAAGTGTTGTTCTGAAAGTCGCCAAAACCAAGCAAGGCTCGAAATAAGAAGTGACAGAATTAAACAAAGTCTCTAATAAATGTGAAAGCTTGGGTCTTTCTGCAGGTACCGGAAAGCATTGTGTTTTTGGTCA
>NC_090884.1:42339849-42357349 GCF_036669925.1 Montipora capricornis
CTCGAGTAGCGAAAAGCATGACGCTTTAATTTCTTTCGTTTTATTCCCATATAAATATTTCTTCAACTTGCATTTGCTAACTTTATTATTGCCTTTTCTGTCCGACTAGTTGGGTGATACTAAAACAATTAGACCCTTCGCCCTCAAGGGCCACTGCTGGGCCACGGGTCAATAGCCCATTCGGCTTCGCCTCATGGGCTATTGGCCCGTAGCCCTTGCGGGCTACGGGTGTAATTGTTAATTATCACTTTTGTTACAGTAGAGCCCAGTTTTCGCACGGCCAAATAGGTTACTCCTGGTTACGATACTGCTTTGATATCGCACAAACGCACAAGAAATTCAAAACCAACCTAATCTCAGAGATATGTTCAAGGAATCTCCCTTGATCTCTTATAGAAAAGGAAAATCGCTTTAAGATATGGTTGTCAAAGCAAAAGTGTGAAGTCTACGACAGGGGCACCCAACGTCAATTTTCGGAAAATATCTGTTCGGAAGACGATTTGAGATCTAGAATTTTCGGAACATTTGTTTTAAAATTTCTTGTTTGCCTGCCTGTCCTAGGATTTTCGAACATCTAAAAAATGGTATAATTGCCCATTTTTAACGGATTTTTACCCTAAAAAGGTCACCTAGAATTTTCGGAAGCCTTTTTTCTGGCTGAAATTTTCGAAAAGGTAAGTTTTAATCCCTATAATTTTCGGATCACTAGACTTTCAGCTAGGAAATCCGAACAGATAAAAAAAATTTAGGGGATAAAAATATGCCTATATCTACCGTTTAAATACTAAAATACGTTTAACAATGCTATGTTTAAGTGGTTTTGAACTATATTCTCGTTGGGTGCCCCTGCTACGACGATGACACCATGGTCGAGTTGGTCTGTCACGGGAGGCAGTGTGGCCGAGGCGGGAGTGGTTAGGGCCCGTGCCTTGAGACCCGGTGATCGCATTCTGACCTCTCACTGAATTTGTTTCAGGTAGTCCCTGGATCATCTTCCTGGCGCACTTGTAAAATAGCCAACTGGTTTGCCTCCCGCCAGTTGGGATTCTTAACAATTATATATGTTAAATGCTCGGAGATATTAGCTACTAGCTACTCTGAAATCCGAGGGTAAACACAGTGATTTTTTTTTTAAAACCCATTTTACACACATCGTACCCTAAATTTACAGCCGCCGCCGTCGTTGCTATCGTCCAGAGTTTCGAAGCAAGCAACCGTGGACAATTTTCCTGTCGGTGTACGTTGGATCATATATATATATATTATACATAAACGTGAAAACCTTATCTTTGAGTCGAAGAGTGCTCTACAATCCTGGAGCTTGATAATTACTTGCGTAAGAAAGGAAAAATTAAAACATTAAAACACTACAGATCTGTTTCGAAAGGGCCTGATGGTCCTCTCTCGTCAGGTGCATAACACACTGCCTGGCTAACTTTCCTTATAAAAGGAAAGTTAGCCAGGCAGTGTTTTATGCACCTGACGAGAGAGGACCATCAGGCCCTTTCGAAACAGATCTGTAGTGTTTTAATGTTTTAATTTTTTCCTTTCCTACGCAAGTAATTATATATATATATATATATATATGTACATAGAAGCAATTCAATGTAAACTCTCATTACACCCGAAGAAGGCTGGTTTGGCCAGCCGAAATATAGTACATCACTAAAATCAAATCTACGTTGTATCGGCTCTTGCTTAAAATATTTAGTTGCTATCGTCATCGTCCTCAGTTCTCCCTAAATTTGGACAGTGATCCTGCAACCTCATTTCCAGGTTGAGAAACTAATTAAGCAACAGCCGGTACAACGTAGATTTGATTTTAGTGGGTCTCAGGTCCGTGAGTGGGTTGGGAACGAGGTTAGTGGTCCCGTATTTGGGGATAGCGTGACCCATATTTGGAACAAGAGCGTTCCATATTTGGACACTCAAATTGCCCGCCTTTGTGCACGCTTGTCGGTTGACCAATGAAATCTCGAGATTCTCTCGAACTTCTCGTGACCGAAAACACGGGATCGATGTGAAGAGGAAAATAACACGAGTGTTTTAGTGGCCAAAAAACAACAGTGACACGAGAAACAAATGACTTGGTAGTATTGGATTTTTTTAGTATTTTCACTAATGTCTGAACAGTTTCTTAATTAAGCTGGTCATTTTAGATCGATTTGTCTTCCAAGACGTTGCAACTCAAAATCAACATGCTTTGTTGGTGGACTTCTTTTAAGTAGCCTCACTACTGACTCGCTGTTACACTACACTTTTCAGGAAAACCAGAGAAAACGATTCAAGGAAAGTAAACTTCGACCCTTTGTAGTCGAAAATTCAATGGGAAGAGGCGTCAAACATGATGTACGTACAAAGTTAAGCTTAAATGTTTGAGAAATCAGATGATTTCAGTCAATTATATTATCGCTTCCGAGGCCGGTACCTTTATAAATCTTTTGTTTATCCGATTTTCAGACAATTTCTTTAGGGAAGGCTTTTTTTGCTGGTGCATTGAGTGGAACATGTTCGACGTTACTTTTTCAACCGTTTGATTTGGTTAAAACTCGGTTGCAAGTGGAAGGTCTATCTTTGACAAGTACACCTGCTGGAACTGGGAAGCTGAAAATAGGGTACGGATCATATTTCGTTTGTATTAAAAGAAGGTTTGATTTTGCATTTAGGAATTCATAAATTCAGCTGTTTTAAAATTAGAAATGAATGTAATATAATGTAGTATTATTATGTTCTGTAGGGGAAATAATGGCATGTTGTACATACTTTGCTCTGTGGCTCGGAGGGAACACATTGTTGGTCTTTGGAGAGGTCTAGTTCCAGTGAGTATGACTTCATAGATAGGCGATCCGTTTAAAACCAGCAATCTCTCTATCACTTTATTTATATTAGTGTATAGACTTATGCCAACCATAGACCCCTTTCATAAATGGCGCCCACTTTTACAGTCTTTTGTTTTGTGCTAATTAGACCTACTGCCCTCATTTTGAAACAAATATTCTTTTGTAATTTGCTTGTCGTAGCGAGGCTAGAAAGGCTTATTAGCATTAAAACAAAAGAATATTTTATTTGGCCGCCATTCTGAAAGAGGTCAATTTGAAGCAAATGAAGAAGACAACAATACCTTGACATCGTTCAGTCCATGTGGTCACCATCCCTTGGCATGAGTGTGTGATGTGGATCTAGATCTATAACTGCTGTATTGTTCCTCAAGACCAAAAACTCTTTCTCTTCCCACCCAGGTCCTTTGGGGAGGGAAGTAAGGGCAGCATAGTGCTAGGGATAAAAATAATTTGTATTGTTTTTGGTGGTTTCCGTCTTGGCAGGTTTTAAGCAATACTGAAACTTGCTGCATGCTGCTGAAACTGGAAGGATAAACTCTATGCTTTGATCAGACAAAATTTTAGCATCGCTCTTTGGTTCTCTTATGTTCGTTCATTCCATCCACTCATTATGGTGCAAACCGGTGACCTGATGAATGGGAAATTAATTACAGTGTCCTTCAAAAATATGCACTCTGGAGTGGATTGAAGCTTTCAGCCACTTTTATTTTTTGCTGCTACCAATCATGTTTGCAGCAACAGTTGGCTGGCAGTTAGAAACAGCATCAGACAAAGTGATAGAATAAGCCAATCACAATACTGGATATTGGTGGGAGGGCTAGGTTTTTGGTATGGATCACAGAAGTGTGATGGGAGGAAGGAGAGTTTCAGGAGAAGACAACATCGGGAGAAAAAAGTTGAGGGGGTATAAGCTCCCCCCCCCCACCCCTCACTCTTTGCACCCCCTTCCCCTCCCCCTCACTCTCTTCTGCCCCCTTCCAGTGATGGATAGCAGTGAGAATTTAAATGCACGTGGGAAGCGGCTAGAGCACGAAAGAAGTGTAGGGGGAAACACGAGCTGATAGGCGAGTGATTCTCCCTACTTCTTGAGTGCTCTAGTTTAGTTTTAACCTTTTTAGATGTTTTAAATCCCATTTCTTAGAACTTCAATTATGATCACAGATCGCTCCAACAGTTTTACAAACAACAGAATATACTGACAAATCAAAGCAAGTTGTGTGAGTTATTTAAGTCCGTGCCTTGCGTCCTGGCACGCATTAAAATTTTGATGATGCATTTTTTGGATTTTATTTGCGTAAAAATGCACGATTTCTGCGTTAACGCGATCCCTGCATTTCTGCGGATTATGGCGTGAGCTTTCGTTTGTTCCGTGCTTTGTACTCTCATAAAGCACGCTGTTTAAACCAATGAGAGCGCACGTTATATAGAAACTTTATTATAAAATATTTTAATAGCCATTTCTGTACTATTTTCATCCATAACAGTCTGCAACTGATTGACAAACTGATCTACTTGATGGGGACAATAATTTATCATAAAAATTTTGTAGAGCCACAACACTTACAAGTGACACCCATGACAGGTGTTACAGGTTACGGGTTGAACTGAGAACCCAGCATGCAGGCTAATTAACAACTACACTGTATTCACTGAAGTGGAGGAGGCTAGAGGTGGATATTTACCGAGCCGCTAAGCGCGGAGGTAAGTATTCACTACTAGCCACCAACACTGAGGTGAATAGTTGTTTTGTTACATACTAAAACAGTGAGATAATATAGCACAAAAAGATGATTTTAACTAAGGTATTTATTCCTGCAAAGATTGTAACATTTTCGGACACAAATTCTGTGCAAATTGCTCAGAAGTGAATAGCAAAGGATATCCAGAGTTTGAGTAGCCAATCAGCGTGTGCATTCAATGCTATCCACTACCGGTATTTTAGTATACACTATTAATTATTATTGGAAATGTGAACTTCTGTTTTTGTGTGTCGTCGAAACAGGCAGAAAGGTCCGTACACCCAGATGGCTTCCTTCCTTTAATACCAGATACATTGTAATGCTGTCATTAAATATCTTAATCAATTATAAATTTCTACAAAAGAAAAAAAAGAAGTCTAACACTCTAAACTTTCTTTTCTTTTTCTCTTCATTCCAGTCACTATCAAGATGTGTCCCAGGGATTGGAATGTACTTCTGTACCCTTCATGGCTTAACACAAAATTTTGGCAGGTGTGAATGTAAAAATTTGCAATTTAGTTGGTGAGGTGCATGGATGTGGTTCAGAGAACATCATTGACAGAACAACAGTGACAATTTTCACTATCAAATATGGCTATTGTATTATATTGATCATGCTGTCTTCAGGATTTTATAAAATAATAAGGATAGAATGAACACTCTCAATGGTCAATATCTCTGTTTAGAAGAGAGAATGGAAACACGGCTGTGACGTCACACAAATTTTGATTGGTTATAAATGTAGTCAGACGTGCATTTTGATTGGCTGGTAGAAAATATGAGCGTGTATCAAGAAAATCTGTTTCAATCAAGAAGTAAAAAAAAACAGCATTTTCCTTTGTTTGTTGAATTATCCTTGAGGAATATTTTATAAAAGCAATAGAGGACTTTTTTTCCGTGTTTCCATAGTCTCATGTAAATACTCGGGGAAGTTGGGAGAATTCTCGACAGTTATGCAAACCCTTGACCGCGTATCTGGTTTGCATAACTGTCTCTAATTCTCCCAACTCGCCCTCGTGTTTAGATGAAGCTATGGAAACACGGAAAACCTCCTCTATTGCTTAATTAATAGTTTAATTTATTAACAACATCTACATCCACTCAAAATCTTATAACTAGTTGTCCCCTTGAACCCATTCCTTCCTAAGGGCTGATTTACACGGTATGATTTTTGTCGCATGCGACAAACTTACGACAGGCTTACTACTCGTTTACGATTGTTGTGTATGTCAGGGAAAATGTTGTAGCATTTTAAAACATGTGAGTCTTAAAACGCTGCAACAATCGTAAGTCATGTCGTAGGCCTGTCGTAAGCTTGTCGCATGGCCATGGGACGAAATCGCACCGTTTAAATTGACCCTAAGTGTGACACATACATTTTACTCTGTCACACAATTTTAGTCATCAATGGGACTCAGTTTAGGGGTGGCAAAGCATTATTCAATTGATTGAAAATATTATTTAACAGTATTAACATCTGTTTTCTACTATTGTAGTAAAGAACCATCAATGGGCGAGTCACTGTTGATGGGAGCTTGTGCAAGAACAATAGTGGGAGTAACACTTTTACCAGTCACTGTGCTGAAAGCAAGATATGAGGTACTAAGAATTTCCATGAGGCATAAATTTGTGCAATTTTATAGGTACCCCTTTATAGACTGAGCAAGAGAACTTTTTTCCAGTTTACTTTGATGTGCTTCACTCACATCAAATTGCAAGACTACCGGGGGTACTCTTTGAATATCCTGAAATAATACTTTAATTTGCAAGACTTACAAAACTTTAAAAAGTGATAGGTTTAAAAAGTTTCGGAGAGTGGTCTAAGAATGCGGTTGAAAACTAGCCAAACCTTTGCGCAAGACTAAGTTGCAAAACTAAGAATTATTATGGTATGTGAATTATGATGAAGTAAGGAATGTGACATTCACTTGTAAAGCAGTCCCGCTTGTCAGTATTTGACCCGAATGCCTCCAAAGATAGGCAACAAACATTTGCTCTACCATGCACAGACCTTGACCAAACTGAAGCACATTAAATGATTTTGAGCCAAAGTGTCAAAGAAATCATGTTGTTAATGGAAAAGTCAATGGCATCAAAGGCCAGACATAAACCGCCAACATAAAATGAAATGGAGAAATCCCAGTAAACAATATTGAGGATAGACGTGGCATGCAGTAACACACAGATCACCTTCAGTTCAGGCTATATCATCACTCACAAATCCTTCTCAGTGTTGCCATCACCCATCAATATTTCTTCATCAAGGTATTCTGACTCAAACCATTAAATTTTACAATCAATGATTTTTCTTATGAGTCCTCCTCAGTAAATATATCATTGTTTGCTACTGCCACTGCTTGCAAATTGAAAGATTTGACTCTTAATTACTATAATTATAGATAACTGTTCAAAAGCTTATATGTACATGTACAGTACCAAGGAACATTTAGGGATTTCAGGCTCTTGATATAAAGTAGCATAATTTAATTAAAGAAGGGATTGAGATTGTAGTTGCAATGATGAGTTAACTTAGCTAAATGTAAACTTTGTTATTTACATGTACCATGCATAACTTATCAACAATCATTACAATGACGTCATTGAGTAGCCAATGTCAGTAATAATTTATTGATGGATAATCAATTAACTGACTAGTCATTGACTATTGGTGATGATCAATGAGTACATAATCGATGAATAATCAAATCCAAATAACTTTGCGGCCTATCGATTACTCATCAATGTCATCAACTTTTCATGATGTCATTGATTGCCCACTGATGTTATTGATTACTCATTGATAACCTATTGATTACTCATCAAATACCCAACAATTACTCATCACTATGATACTGCACAAGTATTACAGATTTCTTGCTTTCTTGTACCAAATGAATGTTTTTGTTTGTGATTCTTGTGTCTGTGTTACACATTTTTTTTCCTAGTACATACCTGTTTAATACATGTATTACATGACTAAAAATTGTGGCCTATCGATTAGTTATTGATTACTCATTGATCATCATCAATAATCACTGACTAACCCATCGATTATCTAACGATTATTCATTGATGTTGTTGATGTCATTGAGTAGTTATGCCTGGTATTTAGAAAGCAGTCGTTTGCTCAATGTTCTTTTATATTTATTGCTTTTATTGCAGAGTGGTGTTTTCAAGTACAATAGTATGTTCCATGCACTGATATCAATCTGGAGGAGTGAAGGAGTTAGAGGTGATTACAAAACTCAGACAATTAAGATAAAGCATTTTGGTTTACATAAAACAGGGTCTTCTGATAAATTTATTACTTTGAAGAATAATAAATTATCCTACCCATTAAGCAGAAAAGTGTTTGTTAGTGAATACATTTCCATAATGGGACTTGCGAAGTGTTCAATGAGGTGTTGAATGATTTGCGAGGTGTTCAACAATTTGGATGATTGTTTAACTTATTGGGCGTGGACACACATATTTGGTGAAATATGTAATAGGCACATGCCCTTCCACGAGGTCAAGGTCAGACGCCAGTCTTTACCCTGGATCACTACTGATTTACGGCATCTTGTGAATCTATGTTACAAAACCCTCTTTAAGGCTAAACTATCAAACAACCAAGATCTATGGACAGAGTATCATTTATTGGGAAACAGGGTTCGAAAGAAGTCATAGTAGCCTACTAAAAGCAAGTGCTATATGGTTTATTTGACATAGTCAAGGACTGTATTTCATACTGGAACTTGGTCAAAAAAGCCGCTTACACTGAGCTTAGCGTCCCAGCCCATACTGGGTAATTTACGCCACCAGATGAGACAGTTGCAGCTTCTGATTATACATGTAGGAAAGTGCAGATCCTTAATTAAAAATAATTTTACCATCAGTGACTTACATGTATGCTTTGGCTGTGGGAAATCCCTCTTGGATGAGTTGGAGAAATTAATACATGTACGTGCTGCAAAGATCATCTACGTCCTGAATTGGTACACATCAAGTGATCATATATTACTAATTAAAACAGCTTGGTCTATAGGTTCATTTTAATTTTAAAAGTCTTTGTAAACAGTTACTGTAGTTTTAATGTTTTAGATACAGAATCACATCAGATCCGATATACATGTAATTTTATCATTACATGATGTTGTTGTTGTTGTTGTTGCTGAGAACAAATTCGTGTGCCAATAGAGCGTTTTCACTCACGTGACCAGCAGCTATATTGGATTACTGAAACTAAAGAAAGTGTTTGCATCAAAATAGAGTTCAATTCTGGCAGGATTAGTTTGGTACACCATCATGGCCGCCATTTCTTTGTTTTGGAACACCAACAGGGCTGCCGTGACGTCATGTGAAAATGCTCTATAGCAAGCCTTTCAATCTGCCCTTAGTTAAAGCCATAGGTGTAGCTGTATATACTTTTAAATACCAAGGAACAAAAGAGGTATATAATATGTTTTCATGTTTATTTTTCATAGGCCTGTATAGTGGATTATTGGCCACGGTCGCACGAGATGCCCCCTTTTCAGGCATTTATTTTATGTTCTATACCAGAATTAAGGGATTAGCAAAGTATGGTAAGATTTATGACTAAGCACTTGCGCACGAATATTAATATTTGTTGAAAAATTATGCAAGTCATTTATTTAAGTACATGTAGCAAAACAATGTAAGTACCAGGCAGGAATTGAATCTACGATAGGACATTAATGATATTTTGTTACACCAATGGTTAGCAGCTCTAACCATAGTTCAAATAGAAATGAACAAGATTGGGTTGACTGATCGTGCATGGATGTGTTATACATGTATATGGTATCAATATTTTTTTTCTTTTCTGGCAGAACTGAGGTCACCTGAACTGAACCCTGCTGAAACATTTGTTTGCGGTGCGTTGGCGGGTGTTTTCGCGTCAATACTTACTCAGCCAGCAGATGTAGTGAAGACAAGGCTCCAACTGTATCCCCACAAGTTCACTGGCAATGGCGATGCTGTCTCGTCCATTTTAAAAGTGAGATGTCAGTTCACCTTTACATTCGATTGTTCAGTTCTGGAGATACATGTAACTAGAATCTACCAAAGGGTTTTAAGTTAGACTAATCATTATAACTTCAAATCACAACATATCCACACTTTAAACAATGAACCTCTTCTTAGCCGGTTACATTACATGATTGTATCTTCTACTCTATTATTTGATAGGCTGACTCCTGTAGAATACGGCTACTATTCATTTGAACATCTGACAGAAAATGATCATTTTTCCCCTATGATTTTCTTTTCAGGCAGATGGAGTGACCGGGCTTTTTAAGGGAATAGTTCCTCGAACTCTTAGGAAAACTCTTATGGCAGCTTTGTCATGGACAGTTTATGAACAGGTGCTGCAATTAGCTCGATTGCGATTAAACACCGAAGTTGATTTACTAGAAGAGCTATGAAACCTTTCAAGAAATGAGTTTTAAGATTTCTTGGTCAAGTACAGCTGTAGTATACAAAAAATGGTGATGATGAGTATTATGGCAAGAGCAATGACAGAGCGATTTTTTTGTAATGGTGATGCAGTGACTTGAATTGACTGCTAATTTTACTGTTAAAATTCTTAAGAATCTGTCGAGTGATTTATCATTCTGCCGAGAAATCAGTCAGCTGTATTATACATTGTTAATATTTGTCTGGTCTGAATTGACAATTGCAACAAATTATTTATTGTTTTTCAGAATTCAGGTAGGACAAATTTCATGTTAAGTGATTGATTTCTCTCAGAGGAAATGTTGATCATTGCTTATTGTAAGCAACTGTAGGAGCTTGCTAACCACGAAAAGAGACGCTTTGGTGTCGGGAAAATTGGACGACGTTAAAAACGTTTTGTCCTCCTTTTGCAAGTACCGTATTTACTCGATTAAACGCCGCAGATGGAAGGAAAAATACCAATAAACGCCGTCCTCGAAGAAACGCGCCGCATCCAATCAGAAGAATCCGGCGTTTGTTCGAGGATTGTAAGAAAAAAAAAACAGATACACGTTTAATTCTTTGGGCGTTGATCACAAGCCAGACAATTGCGATTTTATTTCAACAAAAATGCGAGACATTATAACGTTTAACGTGTTTTTATTTAAATAATATTTACAGTTGATATCCATGTACCGTAATTGTTGTCAGCGATGTAAGAAATATGAGTTTGAAATAAACGCCGCATGGGACATCCTCAAAATTGAATAAACGCCGCGGCGTTTTATAATCGAGCAAATACGGTAGTTTAATTTTAATTTTTGTTTTCCCTCTCTCTTAACAGATTTCAAGGAAACTTGGGTTGACATAATTAACTGCGATAAATCTGCAGACGAGTCAATAGCTCGTCTATAGCAGAGTTTTGTGCAGGCAGGCGCGAAACCGACTTTTCTCGCAGCAAGAGATTCCTTAAAGTCAAGAAAACAACTGGGATTCAGTGCTAGAACACAAATATGGACCACATCTCCACACTTGTGATTTTGTTCACTCCAAACCACAAATGATAGGAAATTATAATAATTATAATTAAAAGGTAAAGGGAAACTCTCTGTTACGAGCCTGAAGGGCCCATCAGGCGGCGCTTATTTCCGGTTTCCAATAATTAACAATTATTTGGCACTTATTCCCATGGTGCAACGCAGATCCTCAACAGAGCTTCAAGGAGTCCACTATTCCCAAGGAATGAAAGCTATGCAAGAAGAAGAGAGTGTAGAAGACTAGATTCTTTGCTGTTACACCGTGGTCAGCAACAATGCTTATTCAAAAAGATTTTCATACATGTACCTTACTAAGATTTGGTTTTATCAACGGAGTTGATAATGTAAATTGGCCACCGTACAGAGATTCTAAAAGCTGACGTTTCGAGCGTTAGCCCTTCGTCAGAGCGAATTGGATTCGCTCTGACGAAGGGCTAACGCTCGAAACGTCAGCTTTTAGAATCTCTGTACGGTGGCCAATTTACATTATCAACTCCGTTGATAAAACCAAGTTTTTGTATACTACTTCCCCACCGACGCAGCACCACAGTTTCTTTAGAAACTACCCCTTCATACCTTACTAAGAGCCCACTAAGAGCCAGTTATTTATAATTAATTGAGACATCTATGGTATTTTACAAATATTCTACTCAATAGCGATTTTTTATGTAGTTTGCAAATAAAGGACATTGTTTAAAGTCTACAGAAAGCATGTTGCACTAATGTTTGTTCGATGTGAAAAAAAAGTTCACCCTGAAAATCATGTAAAGAGCTGTATAGTTTGACATCTCGTGTATATGCTTTATAGCCTGCGAACGCAGACGTATTTCCTACGGTCGTTTCTCTTCCCCGAAACGACCGCCGGAAATGCGTCTGCGTTCTCGCAGTCTATATGCTTGATTGAAACAAAAAAGACTAATAATTTATCAGTGGGTGGGGCATATGAAGTAAAGTGGTCTGTAGTTGCTGGCCAACCCGTGACCGGCCAAGGCGTACCTCAGGGGTCTGTCTTGGGGACCTTGTTGTTCAGCCTATTCATGAACGATTTACCTTGTGTTGTTAAGAAGTCTAGCGTTCAGTCATATGTTGATGATGCAAAGGTTTATCTCTCTTCCTCCTCTTCCTCTTCCAATGACATCGATTTCTGTCTTTTTAAAATCTCCGAAGTTTTTCATTTAACGCTGCTTCGTGCTGTTCTAGTCAGCTACTGATAAACCCTATAGTAAAACTAAATTCATCCTGTTTGCAACGAGACAGCTCCTGAGCAAAGTTTCGGACGTCAAAGTCCCCTTCTTAGCCCAATAACTTGTTCCATTATCTTCAGTTAGGACCTTGGTATCATACTTAACTCTAGCCTTACATTTAATGAACATGTCAACACCTTGACGTCGTCTTTTCTATCTGTTTTGAGTCAGATAAGCAAAGTTAGGCATCTGTTTTCCAAACCTGTATTCTTTACTATTTTGAGCTCTTTGGTATTCAGTGAACTTTTTTAATTGTTCAGCAGTCCAGGGTGGTACTTTTAAGCAGAATATACACAAACTGCAACTTGGGAAAAACGTTGCTGCTCTCGTGCTAGCAAATACTCCCGGGGGGTGTACTTCCTATCTTAAAATAGGCTAATGGGGATGTGCCGCTGGATGGGGTCGCATTTTCACGACTGGATTGACTACAATGGGGTTGCATTTTCAACAGAGTTCCCGACAGAGCTACTAGAATGGGGTCGCAAATTGTCGGAATTTTGGGGGTAAGAGAATTCTGGCTAGTGGGATTTAAAAATGGCAAGATTCGCGGTAAATTGACCCAAGTAACCCCCCCCCCCCCGGCAAATACTCCGCGGAAATTGGGCTGGTCCTCTATTGAAGATCAGCTGCTAGCACGTGACGCCATACATTTGTATAAGGTTGTGAACGGCCTCGCGCTCTCGTATTTAAGTAGTAATGTCAGCAAAAGATCAAATATCCATGTACACAATTACATCCGCAGACATACCGATAAATTAGATTTGTCTTTGTGCAGAACGGCTAATGCG
The DNA here is from genome assembly GCF_036669925.1 of Montipora capricornis. Taxonomy (NCBI): domain Eukaryota; kingdom Metazoa; phylum Cnidaria; class Anthozoa; order Scleractinia; family Acroporidae; genus Montipora; species Montipora capricornis. The sequence goes on from NC_090884.1 coordinate 42,352,934, forward strand.
CAACGTTCTTTTTACTATCGCTCCGTCAATACCAGGCTGGAACCCTCTTAGTGCCAACCCCAGAAAACTCGCCCGTTTTAAGCGCAATGCTAAACGAGAGGTGTGTCACGTCGTTTAATAACATCATTTTAGGCTGCTTAATAAATGTAATTTTTACTTACACATTTTCAAATAGTATAAAGATAATGTGTAATTAGCTTATTTTTTCTTAATAATTAGTGTAATTAGGTTCGAATTTATATGGTGTTTTTCCAGCTAGAAATGCATGTAGTTTCTTGTGTCTTCGTTGATTGTAGCAGAGTTCGTCACTTCAACAAGGTTGCCTTTCGAAATTTTTTTTGTCTCATTTTTGGAGCTTTTCTCAGTAATGGTCTCCACTTTGAATAGTCTCCAAAAACCTGCACTTTGGACGCTTTTGAAAACTAGCCAAATCTAATTATAGGCCGTTTTCCAAGCAGGTTTTTTTTGTTTTCATAGAAACACTCAACGTCCTTGGTCGAGTTGCTTCTCTTCCCGAATAAATCCTTCGACAAGGTGGTGGAGAATCCAGGTACCTCTTGCAGCAACTGAGTCCAACGAAAAAGAACAACAGTTCTGTTCCAGCGATAATCAGCCGACAACCCTGACCGGCCATAAAAAGAAGGACAAAGACCTGAACGAAACCCAGGAAGGCAAAAAGACAGAAAAAAATAAAGAGAGAGAAACAAAAATAACAAAGAGAAGGGAGAGAAAGAGAACGAAAGGAAGCTAGAACAAGAAACCTTGCCAGATCATAGGCCCTACTAGGCCGGAAAGCGGATACTGCAGAAGCCGAGGAAAAAGGCGAAGAAAAGAGAGTAGACCAAGAAGACGAAAAGAAGAAGGCCAGGAGCGTCGAGTGAGATAGACGAGAAAAGAACATAAGGGTAGTAAGGGAACATTACGAATGTACTTTTCCGTTTTCTAATCATATGAGAAACATTTAACTGAAACCTCAAATTAGTTGCTGTAACTAATTAAAAAGTCAGCGGGGTAAATTATTCTCCATCACACTTAATCTACTAATTCTTTTCTTTATATATGCCTTGCGGGTATTGAGCGGTAGGAGTCCTTTTAGTGCGTTAAGTCGTTACCCAGTCATCAAATAGTAAATTGATCTCAAACCCGAGACCGCGAATTCACTTCTGGTGCTCAGATCCACACTGATACATGTTCATGCCCTCAACATAGTATTACACAAGCGCAAATTTGAAATCATGAATGACGAACAGAGACACCTCCTTCAGGAAATGTTAACCGAAATGCCTGACTCGTTGACACATGGTATCTCTAAGGAATCGCATTGCAAATTTGCTTCTCTCTTCTAAGATGTCTTTCAACAGAAGCAACTCCCACACTGTTCGTTGGCAGACTCTTTTATTCGTCTGTCTCATTCTACGCTCCTGGCCTTCTTCTTTTTCGTCTTCTTGGCTCTCTTTCTTTTCTTCGCCATTTTCCTTGGCTTCTGCAGTATCAGCTTTATTCCTAGAAGGGCCAATGATCTGACAAGGTTTCTTGTTCTAGCTTCCTTTCGATCTCTTTCTTCTCCTTTCTCTTAATTTTTTTCTCTTATTTTTTAGTCTTATTTCCTTCTGTGTTTTGTTCAGGCCTTTGTCCTTTTTATCCCCGGTCAGTGTGGTCGGCAGATTGGGTGCTGGAAGTTTTCGTTGGACTCAGTTGCTGCGAGAGGGTACCTAGATTCTCCACTAGCGTGTTGAAGGACTTCTTGACGGAGAGTAGCAACTCCAATTAATACTCGTTTTTGGCAGAGGCTCTTTAATTCGTCTGATTAGCAACCGTAACAACAACTTGACTGCTCTATTTTACTGAACGATTCAATGACCCTACAGTACAGTATTTTTATACTAACTATAGTTGAGCTGTCAAGCCGTGTCAATCATACACACCTGCCAAGCGAAATACACTTGAAGCCTGAAAAATTCAGGACTTCAACGGGGTTTGAACCCGTGACCTTGCGATACCGGTGCGGGGCGTTCATAATTGCGAGCATGATAGCTTCATTTGATTTCATATCCGCAGTTCATATATGATCTATTTCACATATCATTTCATCGTTAATTCTTTCCTCACGGGAACATTAGAACCCCCAAATGACCAGCTCTCAACGTCAGTGGCTTCATAGCTCAGTTGGTTAGAGCGTCGCACCGGTATCGCGAAGTCATGGGTTCCAACCCCGTTGAAGTCCTGAATTTTTTAGTCTTCTCTATGCAATTGCAAAAATTGTGTTCACAACTGCGGGGATCATAGCTTCACTTGATTTCATATCCGCAGTTCATATATGATCTATTTCACATATCATTTCATCGATAATACCCTTTGTTTGCTCTCCAAAAATTTGTGTAAGCATTGTTTTATTTTCTCTTGGGACCATTATAAGTCCAAAGAGAAACTGGCGACAATGCTTATGCAAAATTTTGGAGGACCATCAGACTATTATGATATTTTTGAAAGTAGCTCTAATTACTATGTGTTGTTAAAAGATCGTTATTGAAGCCCTCTCCGAAACCCTTTTGTTGGCCCGTTAGTGAAAGGGACTATTATCTAGCTATCATGAATCCAGCTTGAAACCCGTGAAGACAGACTGAAAAAATGACAGAAGATACAAGGATAGGTTATGTCCAGGAAGTAATGGTTAAAGCAACCATTTCGTGAAAATACAGCAGTACTCAAGTACAAACATTCCATTCAGTTGTAAAACGAAAACTAATTAAACATTCCTTTTGAAAATACTCATTGATCATGGCTTTAACAGCAGAACTACAACCTGTGAGAGGTCTTTATATTTCGTCATTGAATCTAGGACATGTGGGGCGCCAATGCCAGTTCATCAGTACCGTTGCTGGGGAATTGTAAAAAAGAGACAAGCTGCCTTTCGGTTTTTTTTGCCTATTATTAAGGAGAACCAGGAGCCCGAGAGAACTCAAGATATATTTCACTCAAGAGACTTTGTTCTCGCTACTTTTCCATTCCCATAATGAAATACGTTTTGGGTTTTTTTTTTTTTTTGCATGAAAGTCATTTACTCTTGGGACTGTAACATGCTTCAGTGAACTGGATATCCATTGCTTTATAATGCAAATAAGCCCCCCCCCAAAATGAACTGTAATGGGTTTGTGAAAATGGCGAATAAGTCAGAACAACAAAACCTCCTCATTCATGCACTCATTCACTCATTTTTATTCGCACTATTTACAGGATAGTTAAAAAGAATGAACAACAGTATAGTTCTCAGCTGAGAAATTATATATAATAATTCAATTTCATTGTAGGGAAATGTGCGTAGCGGCCAAAGAAGCTAAAGCTTTCGTGTCTGCCATTACCACAGTAAAATAGATAGTCGAGGAAAATGGGGTGAAAAAAACGAAGGAATGGAGAAAAAGAAACTCAGATTATACTATAGGTTTTACAAAGGAAATGATAATATCACAAGCTTTACAATAATTATTAGACTGTAGGCTAGATGTGTTTGTCCAGTAACTTTAATTTATTGTATAAAGATCGTCAAACGAACTACTCAGTCCTTCCTTCTGAAGGGGATAGCTCAGTGGCCAATCTGTCATGTCTAAGCAGCAGCCACCTGGTCTACGTCACCTAGAATCAAGCAAGTCGTCAGGTCCTCATTAATGTCCTTGCATCCCGAACAGCATGGTCGTTATTTGAGCAGCCGGTCTAATCTGCAGGTCGCAGGTCGCGGGTTGCAGGTCACTGTTTCACCAATACAGAAAGTATCCTAAACATTCGTAAAAGCTAACCTTAAGCCTAAAAACTTTTGTTTAGGCCTAATTAGGCCTAAGGTTAGCTTTTAAGAATGTTTAGGGATACTTTCTGTATTGGTGAAACAATGACCTGTAACCCGCGACCTGCGACCTGCGACCTGCAAATTAGACCCGCCGTCCGTTTGAGTGAAGCAGTGATAGCGGCAACGTCAAGAAAATACCGTCCGCGTTATCATAACTATTTTTTGGTATCCTGGCAATTCTACAGTTTTTAAACAATTGACCCCTAACATCGAAACAATAAAAACCGAAGGATAGTAAAATGGTCTTGAAACAGGGCGCTAAAATTATTATTAATTGTCCATGGGATGAATTGTCTGACCGTTGGGCATTCGTTGTACATCGTGGGCGATCGGCGAAGTATCCCGCTTTACTGACTTTGTCCATCAGAGATGATCATCAAAACCCCAAACCGACATTTTTGCGAGGTTGAAGCCCAAGGGTTGAAGTTTGGAATTTCTCGCTATAAACCCCCACACGCACCATCCCTTCTAGTTTAAAGTCGTGTGTTAACATATTACAGGGTAACATAACTTTCTCCTGCGACATTTAGCGTCTGCACTGCTAAAATGAAGTTTAGGAATTCTGGTCATTGTATTGC
>NC_090884.1:42362349-42382349 GCF_036669925.1 Montipora capricornis
AATGAAGCTAATTTTCATTATTGGAAGTCTACAATATTATTGAACAGTTTGTACCTTCTTTTCTGACTTGTGGAAAAGAAATTGGTCAGACAAAGAAGTTTGTCAGTAAGTCTTTTGGTTGCATTTCTTCTTGTTTTTTTTTTTAAGCCAAAAACAACAGCAGCAAATTTGTAACAAATAATTTACCAGACTGAGTGCAAGGCTGCTGCCTATAAAAATTTTCCTGGACAACCCGAGTAATTTTCTCACAAGCCCAGAATTAATGCATTCGTTGGTCCAATGAGACCTCTTATGTTTGGCAACTCCTACATAGACTTCACCAACAAATTTACTTGCTTGGGTATACTAATCGATGACAAGTTGAACTGGAAACCGCAAATCAAATCCTTACACACCAAGTTTGGAGGGAAACTCAATTTTTGAAAAAAAAAATGAAAGGACTACCTCTGCTCTGCGTGTACTTAAAGAAATCTAGATCATAAAGGCATCATTCCAAGTATTACAGACTGCGTTGCCATCTGGGGATCTTGTCCATTGTCTACATTTAATAGATCATCGGAGCAATTACATGTGAATGCCGCTAAACTGATCCACAAACTGCCCAGTGAAACACCTGTTTCAGGAGTTTTCCAACTTGTTAAAATTAATGGAAGTCATTGAGCTATATCTATGAGCGTAGGCTTGCCTCCATTTTGTACCAGGTGTACAACAACAAATAATTATTACCTGAGCAAATTGCAGTTTTACTCGGAACTCCTAAAAATGCCAATAATTATAACTTAAGACACGCAAAAGACTTCTCCCAAGTGGGTTAAAGCAGCAATTTTGGAAGAAATAGCGTGAGGTACAGGGGCCCCATCGTATGGAATTTAATATCAGGGAGTCAACGTCCTACCACCTTTTTAAAGGAAGACTTAAACGTGCTTCAATAGTATTGGACAATATACAATTCGAGAAAGAGGCTTGTTTAATTAAATCAAAAGAACCTGATTTTTTATACTTTAACTTTTGGAAACTTTGTTTTTTAGATTGTCATTTGTTTTAAGGTTAGTTTCATCTCAAAATTTTTATTACCATTTGAAATTTTAAACATTTTAAAATTGTTAATTTCGCTAAGTAATTTTTAGGTATTTAGGATTTTATGGCAGGTCCACACCAGCCCTTGGGTTGCCTCAAACCTCACTGCATGACCAAAAAGAATATGTGTGTATGTGATAAGTTACATGTACATGTAGGCACCCGTTCGGGCTACTTGTTTGAAATTTGGTCGCCCAAACTCGCAAATAAGGCGCCCCAGGCGACCATTAGGCAGCAGCCTTGTGGGGTGTAAACTTTATCCAGGCAGTTAACCCTTTCACCTCTTGATTCCCCCCCCCCCCCATTTGCAACTAAAACCATCAGGCATTGATTGAAAGGGGACACAGCCTTGAGTGGGCTTGGGTGTTACCCTTACACTATGGTGTCACTCTTGTTATTCTTGTTCTTTTAATAGGGACAATCGTCCAAACTTTCGCAATGAATTTACTGTACAAATTCAGCTAAGGTATGTAGCACCATGTACGATTGTCATTGATTTCCATTGCAGGAAATAAGGTTTGGCTGTTTTCTGAGGTTTTTTTTATTTTTAGATTTTGTCTGTTTGAAACAAGTTGTGAACAAGAAGATAACTTCCCTTCATCTCTTTGTATCAAAGTTAATGGAAAAATATGCCCCTTACCTGTGAGTGATTTTGCTACTGTTGTCATTATTTTTTTGATTGTACACCTTGATCTCAACATTGGCTGAAGGCCATGACCATTTTGGATTGATACAAAATTTAAACCGTAACTTGATTTGCATCCCAATAAATAGTAAGAGGTGTGAAAATGTACTTACCAGTAATATCTTTAATTTTCTTTAATTTCATACATATACTACATGTATATGTTGTGGCTCACAATTTTTCGTGGTTCAGAATTTTGATTCTTCTTTATTCCAGATTATGATCATAATGAATGTTGGATAAAGAAAGGGGGTGGCCGGATTTACCCCACTTTGTCAGCAATCTTTCTAACTCCCACTCTCCATCTCACTCGATCCATGGCGTCCTTTTTCTCCAAACCAACCCTCTTGCTCTCCTTCTCCACTTGCATCTTCCACGTCTTCTTTGGTCGTTCTTGCTTCCTCTTGCCCTTCACTTCTAACTCCCAACGCATGCCCATCATCCCTCCTCAACACATGCCCCTACCATCTTCCTCCATTTGTCTTTGCCATCTGAACCATTGTTTCCTTCAATCCCAACATCTCCATCGGGTCCTCTGCCTTCTTTTTCTCCATCAGTTTTGCACCTACCACAGTGCTCTCACCATTGCTCTCACCATTGCTCTCTCAGTCCTTCTCAAAACTGCTATCTCATTTTCCCTCAGACACCATGTCTCACTCCAATATGACATCGCCACTCTTACACAACACTGATAAACCATTCCTTTCACCTCCAGCGAGAACCTTTTTGAGTTCAGCAACTCTCCACATTCCCTGAACTTCACCCAGCCAATTCTTGCTCTTGCTGTCACAGCTGCCTCGCAACCACCACTTGCATTCACCCTATCCCCCAAATAACAGAAACCTCTCACCGTTTCCACCTCTTCACACAACTCCTCCAGCGCTTCCACTATTCCATCAGCTTGCTTCTTGGATCTTCTACACAAAAAAATCATCAAAATCTTTCATTAAGATGTTAATTAGGACCATCACTTCCAATGATTTTGCTTAACTTGTGCTTTAATTTTAATTTTAATTTTTAGGTGCAATTTTTTAAAGTCATGTGAGGGTAAAAATTTGGCTTTTTTTCTTTAACCTCAGGGTTACACTTCTCAAAATTGCAATCCTAATTCAGAATGTAAACGGCCCAGCAAGCCTATAAATATAACACCTTTATGTCGACTGTCGCCAACTGTGGCAAATCACATTCAGATCTCCTGGACACCAAAATTCGGCCAGGTAAGAGGAGTAGCTACTGAGGAAAGAGTTTTGTTCCTCTAGGTTTCATTGTACAGGAAAGAACGCTTATGTGACATGCTAACCTTATCTGTGAAGCAATCGTATTGATGAACTCCTGTAATAGAGTAACCTGCAAAAAATGTGTTATCACTTTATCTCTTCATTCATGTATTGTGGTTTAACACTTTTACCCTCTCCTTCACTATAATAGGAAGAATACACCATTTGACTATAATTTTTTCAGTCCTGACAGTATAATGATTCAACAGTTTTTCCTGAATTGTCTACCTCATACAAGTCTCTCAAAGCTCAGCTAAGAGTGTACCATCCAACTATAGTAATCAGGCAGTCATTAAGGTTTATTCCTGTTTTAAAGGTACACTTACATGACTGTACATTTTTTTATCAGTTTCTGCAAGTCTGCGTCTTGTGTACCTAAGTGGTTTTTATTTAAAGAATTCCTAAATCTTCTGTTAGAGCTTCTCTTCTTACTGAGTACTTTTGGTTTCTTTTCTTTGAATTGAACAGAGGCATGTGGTAACGGCAAAACTTGCCCGAGCTGTCACATCTAGCTGTTTGATACAAAGACTAAAGGCACATGGTTACAGAAATCCTGACCATTCAAGGGCACTGAGTAAGTAATACAAAAACCACGGATCTATGGAATGGACTCGAATTACTGAGTCACTGCTCAGCCCACTTTCGCTTGTAAAATATATAGTTCAACTTCTTGAGAGGTGTTGTGTTCAGACCAGGGAACCTTTCTTGTTTGCGAAATAACAGCGAGACCATGGTCGCACCTGCAATCTCTTCGCTGGCCAAGAACAATTTTATCCATTTTCCCTTGGGACTCATGTTTTTGAAAACATATTTTTCTATTGTTGTGGTTGTTCCGGTACACCTTGACAGTGAAAACTGGATACGGCACACACCGTGCGAAAGGTAAAGGTAAAGTCACTTTTATGTAATGTCGGTAGTTCCTTCAGTTACGAAACTGAAAGCTGACTGTGTGCCCTTTACCCTTCTCCCTCTGTCAGTGCTCCGTTTTATGGATATAGCTATAGCTATAGCTACACGGATCAGAGGAAAGTCGAAACAGACGTTGGAGTCACCCGAGGATCGAACCCGGGACCTCTTGCTCCGAAAGCCGCGTACTAGCCAACTGAGCCACAACTGAGCACTCCTGCAAAGGAAAGGAAGTTCATCAAATTGTTTAACTGAAGTGGGTGGGGCAGGCACTCAATAATACGGGCCCATTCCACAGATTGGTGAAAGAAGAAGGCTTATAATAATTATTTAAGTAGAAGGCGATGGAAGTGAGTGTACTTAAAGAGGTACTTACCCTCGCTTGGCTCAAATCAACAAGTGTAAGATTTTTCATTTTGTCTAGTGGTAAAATGAGACAAATGTAGGAGACTGAAGATGGCTTACTATTTGGCGGTTTTGGCTGACTACTGGCTCTTATTGACAGCCCTCTATCATAAATAAAGTTTGCAGATATTTTAAAACATTGCTGGTTTTCCTCTGCAGAGTTTTGCAACAACAGTAATATTTGCATCCTTTTTTGCAGGGCCTACATGTAACTGGTAGTTTTTAAGTGCTACTATTAGATATTAGTTGCTTTCCAAGATTGAATACATGTACCTCAATGTTAGTGGAAAGCCATGAAAGAGCTGGTGAGATTGGCTCAGTTGAGCATTGGGCTGATGCAGACTCCAACTCTGGCCAAACTGAATAAAAATAATAAGTGGAAAAAAGCACCCCTGCCTTTGTTGTTTCATCTACAAATGGGGAGGGGGAATTTTAAAGTCTTCTTGGGCAAGGAGTATAAACTGTAGACCCCATCTCACAAATGTCCTGGTTCATAACCTCTCTAAGGCATTGCAGACCCACACACTACTTGCATAGAGAAGGGCATAAAAATCCTGGATTTGTCTGGTCTCTGCTGTAACGTTGCCCTGTTACGTGACCCCCAGTATTGTGGTGAATGGACAAGTACTCTCAGAAGTTCATAAAACCAGCCGTGACTGCAAAAGTGGCAAAACAGACTTATTTATCTGATTTTTGAGAATTATGATGTTGGCATTTTTTTTTGGTAGGGGACTTCAGTTAGATGTGGAGAAATAAAATTAATAACAGTGAAATGCTGCAAACATTATTTTAATTTGCCCTTTTTGTCTGCAGTCAAGGAGAAGCTGGCCCATGACCCTGACAGTGAAGTAGCCACTACAAGTTTGCGTGTTTCTCTTTTATGCCCAGTAAGTAACTACATGTGGTATCTGGTGTATGTGTGTTGGAAACGTTTTAAGTGCACTTTAGCTCCTTCACTCCTCAGACAGGTGCCCCAGCTCGTCCCCAGTTGACGAGTAAAATCGTTTGGTGTTAGACAGAGAAAAATCTGTTAAGTCTCACTCCCAGGAGTCAATGGGTTACTGCATTTTTCATAATAATTCTGTGGAATTCATCCTAGAGTGCCAACGGCCAAACTGCATTTTGGCCTCCATCAATCAAACTTCTGACGCCAAGCACAGATGACAAAATCAATTGATGCGTGACCAACCCACAATCAGCATCTTTGGTTCCCATGGTACATTCGTATTTGGTTCAAACGCGACGGTGATAGAAAGCGATCGAATCTGTATGAATCTTTTACCGAAGAATATCTAAAAACATGATCATAATGGTGTTTGAGCTGTGAACTAAACTAAAACTCCAGGGCACTTTCTGGAGGCAAAGTCGATCGTCCCAGCTATGTTTGGAAATTTGATTGATGGAAGCCAAAACGCAGTTCGGCGCTTAGTGCTTGAAGATTCCGCAGAATTATGAAAAACGCAGTAACTTCAAGTCTTTAAAGTCTGTTCTTGAAATTGGAATTTGGTCGTTGAAATACATGTTCTTTTATTTATTTTTGCTCTCTGGTATTGATCAAACAATTTTCCCCCCAATAATTTCACAATTTTTTGAATTAATTTCTCAGTAATAGAACAAAAGCTGGTCAAGATCATGCATGAGTAAGAAACCGTTGGCCAGGTCTGAAAATTGTTAGTGTTCATATCAAGGAATTGGTTTGAGTCTGAAAAGACCTTGAAAGTTAATTCCTTGAATGTTTTGGACTGTTAATTTTGATTTTTTGGTCTGTCTAGAGGGGTGAATCCAATATTATTATACTTGGAACAGATGCTGGGTAGAAATAGTTGCCACAGCAACTTAAATCTGAAAAAAAAAAAAAAAGGGATAAATGAATGTAAATGGACACAGGATTTCTAAACACTGTGCAAGATAGAACAGCAACTGCTTTAGGTTAGGAGGTGTAAGATGCCTAATTGATGATGAGATAGTTATTTTAATGTACATGTATTTTTATGACCTGTTGAGCCTTTTTATCACCTGTAAGCTTTATTTATTCTTTGTTTGTCTTCTTGGTTTTTTTATTGATGTCTGGTGAGTTGTAACATTATTAATTATGCTTTCATACTGTATTTATAGGAATAATCTAATATAAATTATTCTGGTATCATTGAATGTTAATCATAAGTTTCATCAAACTTTTAAGAGTTTTATAGACAGTGTTAAAATTGCCACAGTGACTGCTCCGCACATGCATTGCTGTTGCGGTATTGACAGATAATAATAAATGACCCAACTCTTTTTTTTTTTTCGTAAGCTTGGCAAGACACGGATGACTCTTCCATGCAGGTTAGCCTGAAAGAATTGATTGTTTGTTTGATTCTTTGTTTATAAACAATATATATTTTTAATTATTTGCATTATCTCCAGGTCCATCACTTGCAGCCATTTGCAGTGCTTTGATGCAGCTCTCTATTTACAAATGAATGAAAGGTACAGTGTATATGAACTGTTTTAAAGTGAAGCTGGAAGTGGTTTCATTATCATTGTGGTTATTGTTAAGCTTCAAGAACATTCACTCATCCAACCTTAACACCTTGAGGTTGAGGACTAGACTTTTTTTTCCTGTCGGAGGTATCCAGAATTTCCACTATTGGCATCCAGCTCCTTTGTGGAGGTTGCTGTCATGACTTAGAAATACTGGCAAACCAGCCATGATTGAGCGCCCATGCAGCATGGGAGACAGGCACCGGTCACACTGCAAAAAAAACAAAAAACAAAAAACAAAAAAACACAATGGAAAAGCAAGGGAGGGTAGGGGGAAAACAAGAGCTAAAAATGCTCATGAAACATGCTTTTTCCACTACACAGCCACAAAGCTATCTTTATGCCCTACAGAAAACAAGGGAAGGAAACCGCAGGGTATGCACCAGACGTGCCCCTGTTCTTAACTCCATTAAATTTCATTTAGCTGCAATGAAATTTATTTAATTTTGTGCCGAAACTTTTGCAAAAATAAATAAAGCGATAAAAAATATATTTTGTTTCTCATCATAATTGTGTGAATTTGGAGATATGGAGGAAAATTGTAATGTGGTTGAACCACGATCCATTCTCTCGATCATTCAACATTTACAGTGGTTTTTTTACACATACGTATTACGGGCTCCAATTTTGTTTTGTACAACTGTCCCTACTTTTACAAATGATGCATTTTAACATGCGGCTAAATTTTCATATCTTGTTGCATCTTTGTAAAAAATTTCGAGCCTAGGGTATGTTATGAAAACGTTTTAACTGGAGTCGAGGCTCATTGGCCGAAAAATGCGTGGAAACTGCTTACGAACTTTCATCTTGCGAACGAAATGGCTTGTTTTCTTCAATGTTCAGGAAAACAAGCGTTTCAGAATAGTCAATCTGTTTTGGCTTTTATGTTTGTGAGGATGGTAAGCAGCTGGTTTATCACTAATATCAGGCATTTCTTCTGTTTTATGCGGAAAATATCGTAATTATGCGGAAGATGCGGATTTTAGGTTAATTATGTGGATCCGCATCGCCGCATCCTGTCAGATGCCATACTTTGATATTCAACAAATGCGAAATATTCTTATCTTGTTTCTATGACTTCCTTCTCTTCAGGCTTGTGCTTTGGATTCAATATTTTATGCCAGTAATATACATGTAATATTTTTTGGCTGAGTGTTTCCAGATGAGGGCCGTCCTTCCTTTTACATAATTCGTTTGTCCAATAAGTGATTTATTTTGTTTTGTTTTTTCATTTTTGATTTTAACGGCTCAATTTTCTCCTTTTTTGTATAGAAAAACAACTTGGATTTGCCCAGTTTGTGACAAAAAGGCGCCATTTGACAAACTTGTATTGGACGGGTAAGAACGAAATGTACGGGAGCTTAAGCACGAGACGTTTTGATACTTTTACTAATACTTTTGTCTCATTGCAGATTGTTCAAGGAGATTCTAGAAGCTGCAGCTACTTGTAACGAAATTTGTTTTTACGAAAATGGCTCTTGGAGGCCCATAAATGACCAAGGTACAGTGTATTTAAAAGTAGGCTTGGGAAGGCTTGGAAAATTTTGGAAGCCTTTAGGTATAGGCAAAGTTGATGTACACGTACTACAAGTCTATCTATGACAATGGTAAAGTGAGATTTCATAAACAAGGTAGAAACGTTTTGGGGTTACCCAAGCAATATTACAGCCAAAATCTCCACAAAAATGAATGCAATTCATAAGCAACTTGGAAGCATGCAGGGCTGTATTGTAGGGTGGCTTTCAAAAGGATAGAAGGCTAAGTTCATTAAATGATGCATGTTTAATGTTGCTGTTTAACGCAAGCTATCAGAAAGTTCTTTTTGGGTGGTCACCTCACTTTCTTAAAATGTGATGTAAGTTATATAATTTACGTTTGTCATGTCAGTAATAGATTTGCATCTGAAAATATGGGATGTGTTTAATGTTCTATTATTTTTGAAGAGGCTGAAAGTAAGAAGGCAATCAGTGCTCTGGTATCTGCAACAGTAGTAACACCAGACAGAAGTTCGTCCACCGTAATGAAGGTTCAAGGTTGGTAATCAGTTAGCCGTAAGTGTCCAGAGATCTAATTATTTCAACTTCCGTTGTAGACTGGTTTACTGGCATTTAACTTTGAACCCCTTTAGAGCGACTTTCGTATGACCTTGAAAAAGTGTTCACGAACCAATGTTTGGCAAGACTAAAACCAAAGCTTCTCCTTATTCCCGCTGAGGAAACTCCTAAAATGGGCAGTAAACAATTTGATTGCCCAATCGCATTACTACATTAATTTTCAAATGACGTCAAAGCGAAACTTTCCAGAAAGTTCCACGGAGAGATGACGTTGTTTGCATCTGCGTTCGCTAAGCCAATGAAAATTCGCGCTCGTTTGTTTTTGTTCGATAAGCCAATTAAATGTTTTGCATATTTGTTTTCGTTCTGTTTTTACGTATGTCGTTTATTTTTCAAGGTCATATGAAAGTTGCTCTAAAAGATAAATTTGACTTTCTTTTCTAGCGGCACCACAGGAACCTGAGAACAGAAAAGACAAGGAGGTACAACTCATTGACCTGACAGAAGACAGTGATACTGATAGCGATTTTGAGGAGACAGAGGAAGACCAGACTGACTACGATAATACAAATGCAACGTTAAGTACATCCAGGTAAACTACTGGTGCATTAGTCAATCTTTATCTCTTACTGCAGACATGATAAGGAGTTCAAGCAAGCGACGTCTGTGAGTTGCGGACGGCAACCGGAAGTGAGCGGTTTTCCCTTTTCACTTGTCTTCGCACAACCACATTTACATTGTTTAGTATCTTCTCACTATTAGAGGCGATTCATTTAACACCACTGTCCTGGCATGCGGGTTGCTTCCGGTTGCTGGCAGTAGCTCGAGAAAGTTGCGTGCTGAAGCTCCCCAATGGAAGTGGAGCACAGTGACCTATGCTGCAGTAAACAGGTCTCTGTGGTGATAGAAATTAGGTGACCGAGTGCATACTGCGTCTAACTTACTGCTCGGTTGGTAGTGACAATGTTGACATGTAATGGAAGCGGTGACAAAAATAGATTTTCTGCATTACAAGCAATACATTAAGCCATTTTTTTCAACAAGAAATATTGTGTGCCATTTGATTTACAGTAACTTTCAGTTAAAAGTGTGAGAGTAAGTTGTATGGTCCGTGTTGCAGGGCCACCATTAGCAACAATGTTATTGGAGGCATACCAGGAGTAAAGACACCAACCACATTTGGCTCAATGGTTTACGCTAATAACACAAACACGATGCCAGGATCACCACATGCATCATCACTGTTGAATCCAAACTTCTTTCCTCCGCCTCAGCTTGATTTCCCGTGTCAAGGTAATGCTGTTTTTCTCAGTACTAAAATTTTGTCTAACAAAACAACAGTTTGTGTTCGCCGGCATAAATAATTATGTTTTGGGCCCGACCGAGACTCGTTTTAACCTGAGCCGTTAGGTGAGGGTTAAAATAAGTCACAAAACCCCACAAAGTGATAATAATAGTCATTTTCCTAAGTACATCAAAGATCTCAATTAAGGCAACAGTATGGTCCATGTATGTGTATGACCTCTGGACACAATCTACTGCCAACTGGAGTCAGTTGACTGTTGGCTTTTTCAAAGAGACGTGTTTTTATTTATTTATTTATTTTTTTCGATGGAGATCCGTGAATACTCGGGGGAAAAAAATCCAACTGCTGCTTTGTAGGAACCTACGACCTTCCAAATACAGTAAAACCGCGTGAGTAAGAACCTGTAAGCTTAAATTTTTTCGGTTAGAGCCCCTCTAAACAAGAACCTGTTGGCTCTAAAATTTATTTGAAACTGGTTCCAATTTCTAAAGTCTAAAACATGTACGTGAGTGTGCGCTTTGGCAAATAAGAGCAATCGATTGATGTTCAGAAGATTCAGGTGATCTTTCGATTTTACTTATTATAGCCCAATTTATGTGAACTTTTAAATTCTGTATTAAAATTTTATTCAAATTATGGAAAAACTGGCTGCTGCACGGGAACGAAGGCCGATTACCACTAAATTCTTCTATCTACAACGTCAGTTTTTTTCTTCAGAAAATAAGAACCTATTTAAGAACCTAGATAGCCTATAGTTCTTTTAATTACCATTTATGTAAGAACCTGTATAGGCTAAACTTTCTTACTCGCGAGGTTTTACTGTACTAGTAAATAAAACTTTTTATTGCATTGCCATTTGAGAAGCGAGATACCCGGTAGATAACAGTAAACGCTGATATTCAAAACCACGTATTGAAGTGTTGCTGTTGTGATCTATATATTTTGAGTATCCTAACCTTTAAAAATTTCAATTTGACCAGACGTTAGCCAACTGGGCAATAGCGAAATGACTCGTTAGCGAAACGACCATCCACCCACTGAACTATCGCGGGAGCTAGGCCATCAAAGACTAGGTTCCGAGTACCCAAAGTCTCCGATTTTACTGAGGGGTTGAATATCCGAACTTGTATTCCGAAGGTCGTACATTTGTCTCCCGCAAAGGGCAAGACCTCCAGGACCTACGGTCAGTGTGGTAGGCGAGTGCTCCTACCTCTATATTATGCCTTCCTTGTTCACCCTGGTAACCCCCCCCCCCCCCCCCCCTTCCTTCCTCCAATCTGAATTTTGCCACTTGATCTCTCGTTTCGTTGTAAGGGTTTGGCCTTTGAAGTCCCAACTGTTTCTATTCTGAAGTGTTTCGCTTGCTCCGAGATCTCAGATCTGAAGCCTTTGCCTACATTTGCGATGTTGATTTAACTGGCTCTTTATGTTGCATGTTGCTTTGTTAGGCATGGATCTTGATTTATATCATCTCTTACCCAATGAACCACCGGTAAGCTAATGCATTTCTTCGTACTGGGATTTTCAGTACTTTTTGGTTACTTAATCGAATCTGGGCGCAGTTGTTCAAAAGCCAATTAACGCTAACCTCAGATTAAAAATTAACCAAGGAGTTAATTTCAGTACTCCCAAATGCTGTTCAACGCTGATATTCGGCAAAACTTTACATTAGAAGAAGTCAATCTTGAAAAAGAAAAATTAGCAAAAGAAACTTTCACAAAAAAGTGAACATGAAACAAAAGTTTGCGCTAATCCTGGATTAAGTTCATCGGCTTTCGAACAACCGGGCCCAGTATGTTACAAACAGTGTTGTTGTGCTGAAAATAGCATGCACTCGACGTTGTTGAAATTTTATTAAAAGACCACTTTTTAAGGAGGCTCGAAATAGTTTCTCCTTTTTTCTAACAAATAAACATATTCTGTCCTTAGATACAGTTAGGGCAATCATATCAAGACGAAATTTGGCCTAGGTATTAAGTACCTATCGTAGATTTCTCACATTATGTTTTCCTCCAAAATAATGTTACCATGGCAACGATATTAGGCATTTCTTTGAGCCTTATAATCAACATATGTGGTCCTTTTCGAAGAAACGGGACGGTGAGATTTCCCCATTCATCGTTACCAGATAATGTTAGAAATACTCTCTAAAATATTTAAAATTCAACAAAATCTGTAGGTCAGTTTTTCAGAAAAATAAGTTTTTTTGAATTGTGTCTCTAATTATTTTTTCACCAACAGAATTTTTGTAAATTTGACAAACGGTTTAAATTAATCTAAGCTAACATGCAAAAAATCAAAAAAATTCACTGTCCAGAAGCAGAGATATAAACGAGTAAAGTTGCAAAATCAGGAAAAATTAGGGGGTTACAAGATCAGCATTTACGCATGCGTCACCCGCTCATTCGAGTCCGCGCGCGAGTGGAGCTCTGGGTCAACACAAACGGATTTAAGTAACTATTAAACCGTTTAAGTAGAATTTTCGTAGTTTTCGTGAATAGGAGATGTCTATTTATATGCCATGTATATAGGAATTGGAGAAAGGTAAGCGAAATTAGCGGTATTTGTTTATTTTTGGTGACCCATTTAAATCATAAGCTGACGCAAGCAGCTTACGAATTGCGTGTGTGGCTTACGCGCGCGCGCTCAGCTGAAAACCCTTTCGAGCCTCCTTAAGATAATTGTAAAAGGAATTTTGATACTCTGATATAAAACAGGGGATTTGCTTGTGTTTTCGAACAGGAGTTTGCTTTAAAATGGGGACTACAGTTAACCTGGTAATGGTGTATTAAAAAGTCATCTGTTTTGCAGTATGCTACCGCCGCAATGTACCATGGACTTCTTGGCCCTCACTCGTCATCAAATGTCATTCATCTGGACTGACAGTTATCCAAATACCGGGCACTGAAGTAACTGCATCGAGCTCATTCCTTTGGATTGACAGCATCTGGATAACAATCCCTCACACTTTCAATCCAACTGGAAAATCGGAGATAGCAGCGAGCCGTCGTGGTTGCCAAATAACGCGAAATACCACTGAATCAGACAGTGTAAAATACATCTTTTTATTGTACATAACACTTGAAAGTCCTTGGATCTGAAAAAGATGAACAGCACTGGGCTGTCTGCGTTCTCGGACACCCTTCGGTTTTTATCGGGCTTGAAACCTTATAGACGTTATTACTCCTTCCACCCCGCCCCACTCCCCTCGTTCTACTTGAACTACTTCTATGCGAATCAACTCTTTAAAAATGGACAATTTCCCATGTTAATGACGAGAACGCGACATGTGCCAGGGAAATTCAAGATGACCAAGATATTTACCTCTTATTCGGAATTAATTATTTGGAAGTAAATTGTAAGGACGAATTCTGAAAGAAAACGATGAATTAAGCTATTTATTTTTTGTGAGAGAAATTTGTCTTGTGGGCCTTCCTAACTGTTGTCACGTAATGTGCTGTGAATACTGTATTTGGCTGTATTTGGGCGTCATCCTAATTTAAGTGTTAGTCATGGATGACTCTGGAACTGTGCTATGCCTTTAAATCGTTAATTGTGCAAATAACCATTCTTGGAATACAATAAACTTCACTTTTAAAACTAAATCCCTGGTTCCCTTTTTATCCCTGCTTCGCTGTTTCGTGATTACTAGTAGTGTTGGGCTTGGAGGATTTCTTTTTCTTGGCGAAGTTGTGGATCATCTGATTGTATGTACATTTTGCCAATAAAATTAAAAGTTAAAAAAGGTAAAAACTGTTAAAAGTATTAGTCTAAACGTTTTCGATCAATTTGATCATCATCAGAGTGAAATAATCTGCATACGCTCAGTGTTCTCATAGTTCAGGCAAAGCCAGTTATGTGATACCTGTTTCCATGGGGAACAAAGTGAGGTCCAGTGATTCAGCGGCACTTGTTTGTTTAGTTCTGGACGGAAGCGTGCGATGTAGAACGCTTCTTTTATTCTCCTTTTTAACCAACGTCTAGACTCATAATTACTGGGTTGCCAAACCCAGTCGGAATCTGTTTCATTTCTCTGTTTTTAAATTTTTTTTTCTGTGTCACGAAAAGTCTTTCCTGTCCCTCCCATGCTAAGTAGTGTCATGGTGTTTAGAGTCTTCTGCGCATGTGTTTGGCAAGTTTGAGGGGGTACTAGAAATGCATAGATTTTATCCGGTGGACACAGTAGAATATTTAACTTAACCTGCAATGGCGTAGAAAGTCAGTGTAACGCGAATTGTGTTTTAGTGGATCTTTAAACAAAATATACCCTTTATGGAGCTCAATAATGAAGTCAATTGGATAAACAAGACAGGCGATGAAAAATGAATATCTGGAATCGTCAAAGCGACAAGTAATGGTCGTCGACAACAATTGCTTCTTTCGGTGATATCGCAAAGTGAGGTTTGTTTTTAAATTTATTTGGCTAACTCTGACTCCACCCAGCCCCAGCCCGGCCAGCCGGCCTAGCCCCGTTTTTGGCTACTACCCAGGTCTGTTGGAAGCATGCTTTAGTTTCAACAAAGTGAGCCCCCCTAAATAAGCAAAAAATTGTGACGCTGATGAATAATAAAGTAGCTGCTATTTCCAAAACGATGAAATTACCTGGTGATAAATAACCTCGTCTTGGAGAGTAAAGTTTTGACTCTGCAGAAAGAATGGTCAACTTCAAGAGTTTGGCGATTGTAATCTTTGTTATGAATTCGCATATTTCTTGTCAAACTTTATAACGCTTGAAAAATAAAACCTAACAAAAACAAAAACCCGGTACCTTGCCATCATTTGACGCAGATGCTTCACTGTTTCGCGAGTAAACACGCCGCGGTGACTTTATCATGGCGACCGCTGAATGGGATGTCACTTTCGATTTTGCGATTTTACTTCTGCAGCCAAAAGTACAATAAAATTGAACGTAGCAAAAATCTCCCAAAATGTTTTTCGCTGATGGTAACTTTATATTCACGGTTCAAAATTAGCATTGTTTTCATGTCGTAAATTTTGTTTCTGAGGACAAAATATTTTATTCTCGATCGACTGTCCTGATAACTGTGTATCAATATTTATTTACTTTTGCATCAATATTTTATTTGCGTAAAGCAAGCTAACAAAACCTGTTCCTTGCTTAGTTCGCATTTTCGAGCGTTAAAATACACCTCATTCCAAAATGGCCGCTGATTCATGCGGATACAAATTGGCCCTTTTTGCCTCGTTCAAGATAAAATATTCTTTTGAATTTTAAACTTAATTACGAGGCATCCAGGGCTTATTTGAATAAAAACAAAAGAATATTTAAATGGCGGCCATTTTGGAATAAGGTGTATAGAATTTTCGGTCCTATGCTTCTGTTATAAAATGGTATATTTTTTAGGTCACCCAGCCAGATACTAACCCCATCGGATAGCGTTAACTTCAGCGAACGTTTGTATTACAAAGCTGTTAGACGCTCAGAGTGCACGCGTGAACCTGTGGTGAAAAGAAATGCGAGGGAACTTGAAAATGATCAACATGTCAGCCTAGAAGCCTGGCAATGTTTCTCGATTCCCTTTTTTCTTTACTCTTTCTGGGCCAATACTTTGCTAGTAACCACATGGCTTCTCAGTGGGCTATTTACCTAAGACTTCTACCATGGCACTAAAGTGATATACAATACCAAAACAATATTGTGTACCATTAAAGCTCCCTATTCAAAGACAACTTGAATCTCCTGGAAGACAAAAAGCAGCTCAGTTGACATTATGGAATAAAGCGCCGTTACTGCACTACCACACGTACGCAATGCATGCCAATTTTTTTTGAAGATGACAGGAATTTTCTCTTTCTGACAAATGATTAATAGGCCGATAGCCAGGTTTTTAACCTCAGAAAAAGATATGTTTCGTCGAATGAGCGCGTGAGCCAAAGGGCCTCTGCTCGAGATATTTTACTTGTGAAAGGGGGGTGGTTAATAAAATTGACTCGCAGCGTTGATCAAATTATAATTTAACGGCTCCTGACATAGTAAATATCTTTTTAAATACCCTATCCCGCTCGTGAGAATGCTGGCATCCAACTCGAATCGGACTACAATTAGCAGCATCACTGTCTTCCCAAGGAAAGAAATGGAGCTCTCTAGCAACGAGAAACAATCCGACTGAGACAATTTTCCTCTTTAATTTTATTGCTCTACATTACGGACCACAGCTTGACTTGTCGTTTAGGCATTTTGAATCAAAAACTCGCAGAAGGAAATACTCTTTTATCCTATATTCTCTCCCAACATTCGGAGCTATTACTTTCTTTAGTGTTTGAAATTAACAGTCTAAACGCACAGTTTGACAAATTTTACATTTTGAGAGCCATCTTCTGTGGGCGAATCAGCATCTTCAACTGATTGCTCGATTTTTTCGATATCTCCGTCACAAATGACGGTCTCCTCTCCTTCGGTCTGTATTACTTCAGGAAGAAAAACCTCCATCAGATGTGTGGAACTTCCTATTCTGCCCCCTCCTGTGTTTGTTTGGCAAAACGATGACACATCGGCGTTTACGAACAAGTACCGAGGAAGACTGTCAGCAAAGGAAGCGCTAATTCCTGGCTCCAATGAAAAGAGGACCCGGCTATCACCCGAGTCATCATCGGAGGTGCCCGATTCATCTGATTCAACTCGACATATCCTGGAACGAGGGCGTGGCCCTGGTGTTAAATATGTCGCAATATTTAGGTCTTGCAGTTGCGGTGGGCCAGTGGAGACGTTTGTTGCATCTTCACCTTCAAATGAGAGCACATAAAGAATTTCTTTTAGGAAAATAGCCGTCTATTGAGGTAAACTCATCACGAATTTAAGCACCGCGCCCTTCATAGCCGTACGGACTCGTAAGTTCAAACTGCAATCGATTCCGTTTTGTGTTTCGACGCCGTTAATCCCTGTAGCGGAATGAGTCGAAGCCCGAAGGTAATAAAAAGGCAAAAGGTCTTTGAAAGGTATCTTTTTAAGGCCCTGTTTATAAGGAGGGAGGGTAACCCTAGTGCTAGGGTTACCCTAGCAAGAGGGTTACCCTAGCACTCACACATTTCTTTTTTTCATCGACGTGTTTACAAGGCAGCTAGGGTTACCATACCTGCTTGTAAACAGGGCCTTTCCTACATTCATTCTCCGAACCAGAGTTGTATCGAAGTATGCCTGAAGGAACTATTTGTTTGAAACTTATGAACGTACATGGTCCACACGATTACGAAAGACGCATGAAACTTTGCCTCGATTTACAAATGGTGAGAACTGATGGCCTTTATCGATTGACTGCAAGTGCTTATCCAAAAATTATTGCATTTTTGTTAGGTCTTGGTAGGGGTTTCATTAACTTAAGTTCGTTTGGTCAGCTGGAGTAAAAGAATACAGTGCATGATAGGGAAGGTACAAAACACAGGTCTCAGGTCACAGGTCTGTATTTTACCAATACAGAAACAAACTTAAACATTCATTACAGCTAACCTTAGGCCTAAAAACTCTTGTAAAGGTCTAATTATAGGTCTAAGGTTACCTTTAATGAATGTTTAGGTTTCTTTTCGAATTGGTTAAACAAACCTGTGACCTGAGACTTGTGATTTGTACCTGCCGTGCATGATAAGTTCTGAGGTGTTACCGATAATCGATGATGACTCGGGCATACTCGTGAAAAGTCCGAGTTACCCCGAAAAAGAAACAACCATACGATTTCTGGTTCGGATGTCTCCGTAACTGAACAGGTGGACCATTAAGTACAGTCAGTTTACATAAGTTCATCATAACGAAAAGTGCATGGGATTCTGGCTATGTCACGACTTTCTTCTCAGTTCCGGAAAAAATAATTTTCTTTATTGTACCGATGGCGACACGAACGTATTCGGGAAAGAACCACACGTTCTCCTTCCGATAACTATTTCGTAAAAAAGAGGCAAATCCCACCTGTCTCGTTTTCTCTGGGCCTACCTTGATCGTTCAAGTTGTTTGCCACACCACGATCTTCTACTTCGGTTGTTACTTGTTTCATTTCCCCATCATGATCGTTTTGTTGCGGGCTTTGGCATCTGTCACTAAGAATTTGCTTCTCCTTACCTTTCGCCGCAGCAGGATCGCTTCTGTTGCTTTCGATTATGTTTGAATCTTCGTTTTCATGTTTACGGAATAATCTTTCTTCCATCAGTCGCTTTTCTTTTGCGCGCCTGTTCTGAAACCAAACTTGCACTCTGTCTTCACCTAGACCGGTTTTCGCAGCCATCTCTTGGCGAAATTTACTGTCAGGGTATTTCTGTTCCGAAAATCCTTCTTCGAGGAGATATAGTTGTTCCTGGGTAAAGACCGTTCTACATCGGCGGCGTTTCTCTTTTGGGCGGAACTCTGAATGAAATCAGAAAACAGTGCGGGACATTTACCACTGGATCATCGCCTCATCTAAACACGAGGGGGAGTTGGGAGAATTCGAGACAGTTATGCAAACCCGAGGAGCAGTCGAGGGTTTGCATAACTGTCGAGAATTCTCCGAACTTTCCCGAGTGTTTAGATGAGACTATGGAAACACGGCAAAAAAGTTTTCTATTGCTTGTATAAAATATTCCTCAAAGACAATTCGACAAATGAAGAAAAATGCTGGTTTCTTTACTTTTGATTGAAACAGATTTTCTTGATATACGCTCGTATTTCCTACCAGCCAATCAAAACGCGCGTCTGAATACATAACCAATCAAAATTCGTCTGATGTCACAGCCGTGTTTCCATACTCTCATCTAAACACAGCTATTGACCAATGAGAATACGCGTACGATCGTAATTATTTTATAAAAAGTCGTATTCACTTCAAAATCTCCCTCCTATTTTCCCTACCGTTACCTCCAGCAATTTGGGCCCCGTAGAACATTTTACGAGACTAATATTGAGCAGTGTTCCAAGGCGAACTAGAAAAGCTTTTCTTTTATAGCAAACATTTTCAAATAAATAAAAGCGCTTAATATGGGATGGTGTTTTATCTATTCATGCCATATTGAAAGCAACAACTATAAAACTGCGAGTCAGTGAAAATTAATGGAGCCATATAAGGATTCATGGAAATGTTCGGCATAACGACTTATGCCACGGCTTACGTTTGAGCTCTGCACAGAAGGCGGAAATAACTTCATTTTTTTCCTTTGCTCTCGATATCAGGAATAAAAATGGAAATGTTATGAGTACAAATAAAGATTCCCATAGGCTTTGATAAATTACGGAACACTTCGTAGAATTTGTCCCGCGGAAACAACAATTGTTTGTACAGAGACAACTAATTAGTCGTGTACTGATTTCCCGATGTATAAAGAGTGGTATAAGTAGTAAAATAGTTAAAAGTAGCGATATATCCACTGGAAAGATTGATGCCGGAGGAAATTGTGAATGTTTCTAATAGCATTGTGACAAACAATTAAATGATCTTAAACGGATTATTAAAGTCGTATTACCTTCACTTTGATACAGCGTAGGGTAAGACGCACATGGATCGTATAGTGGTCTCGAGTAAGCTGGTGGAGCGTAGCACTGATAAAACAATCGAGATGGATAAATGGGGATTTGAGGCAACGCATTGGAAGGCTGTAATCCCACTGACGGAGGCTGAGAGCATAGACTTGGATTTTGCTGCCGGAATACGTTTTGGGTCTGCTGGAAGGCAGATCTATCACATCTCGTATCAAGATTAAAAGCCTCAGTCCAATTTTTGTGTTCGTCTTCTTGCATATCTCCTTCTTCCCTTGTTTGATCCATACTTCCTTCTTTGATTACCAGCACG